>NC_133353.1:16693383-16993383 GCF_030506205.2 Paramisgurnus dabryanus | reverse complement strand
CTCAATTCCTGACTGGCATCTCAAGTACCAAGTGTCGTGTCAATAGGCTTAAGTTTGGCGAAGATACAGCCTAAACTCTGTTTTTTTGCGCTCTATGTAAAATTCGTTGACGCGCTATACGAGAACGGATTGGTTTATCGAAATTCTTTTAATAACTTTTTGCCTTGAGTGTCTCTAGATGCTGCATACCGATTTTCGTGGCAATCGGGTAAAAACTCTAGGACGAGTTCGCAAAAGTAGGTTTTGCGAATAATTCAAAATGGCGGAAAAATTTTAATGACGGAAAATAACGTCATATGGTCTAATCGAATCGTCTTGAGCCAAGGAATCAGAGGAAACAAGAATTTCGTTTCTAGGACGTACGGATCAGAAGTTATAAGCAAAAACGTAAGTGCAACTTTGGACTGTTGGTGGCGCTAGCGGGTTTGAGATAGAGACTCCAAATTTGCTATGGGGACACATTGGACTGTCCTTTATCAGTGTGCCAAATTTCATAACTTTCCTAGGTACGGTTCTATGGGCTGCCATAGACCGCAATGGCGGAAGAAGAAGAAGAAGAAGAAGCAGAATAATAATAATAATAAGAAAACTAACAAATACAATAGGGGTCTTCGCCCCTTCGGGGCTTGACCCCTAAATATAGCTGCAAGCAGCAATGCCGGGGTCAAGCCAAAAAGGGCACATAAGAAAGTAAAGATGAATTCGGATGAGCAGTTTAAAGAACCTGGGAAAATCTCTTGATTTCAGACTAAATAATATAACAGTTATCAGCAAAAAAGCTGTGTTTTCATTCAGTGTCATCTTTCCCTCTCTTCTCGAGGAGCATTGCCAACTAGAACACTGAAGAAAATGTGAGTGGTGCTTGCAGTGGCAATTCTCAGCTCACAAAATGTTACAGTGGTGTTAATGAGTCAAAAGAGATCACCCCCATGTCTCTACGATGTTCTGATGCAGAGATATAGCTCTTGTAAAAAGGATTGATAAGGTATCCTAATTGGTTGCTAAGGAGTTAATTGGCATGCACCAATGATCTCCAAGCCATGAAAGGAATAATACATGATGACCCAAGATTTTAGATGTACTGTTGGAGTAGTTTTAGGCAAAAATACCATATTTCTATCTCAAAACCACTAGGTGACGCAATGACAAAGTTGTGCATGCAACCTCAGTTCATAACTGTGTTACATCTAGCTAGTTTTATGACTATACACTTTAGTTTAGTGAAGAAATAGTTGTATGACCATAGGGCTTGCTTGATATGAAAGATTTTGTTCAATTATAGGGCCACCTAGTGGTTCAGGCATACCAATTTTTTTGTGTGGCCTCAGACTCTGCTCATACATCAGCGTATCAAATCTGGTGAAAAAATTTCTTTTCGTTGCGAAGTTATAACAATTTATGTATAAAAACACAAATTGTAAAAGGTAATTTTTCGTTTTTTGCAATTTTCGGCCATTTCTGATGAAAATTTTAATATAGCGCCGATTGAACATTTTGTTCAGAAGGTAATGCAATGTTCTTCCTATGGTGTTTTCGAGTCGATCG
The DNA here is from genome assembly GCF_030506205.2 of Paramisgurnus dabryanus. NCBI lineage: Eukaryota > Metazoa > Chordata > Actinopteri > Cypriniformes > Cobitidae > Paramisgurnus > Paramisgurnus dabryanus. The sequence goes on along the minus strand of NC_133353.1, from coordinate 16,991,838 downwards.
GAATAACGCTCGCGGAGTTATTCGCGCATGTTTTTTAAGTGCTGTTTTGCTGCGCAGGGCTAATCGTAAGGCGAAATCTGGCATGTTTGGTATCGTTGGACTCGGCGTCTACTCAGGACTCCTAAAAATCAAGTCCCGTAAAAATACGTTGATCGCAGCCAAAGTTATAGGTGTATAAAACATCTGTCTGGCCACTAGGTGGCGCTGCGACGAAACTGTGCATGCACACTCAGTTCCTGACTGGCATCACAAGTACCAAGTGTCGTGTCAATAGGCCTAAGTTTGACGAAGATACAGCCTAAAATCTGTTTTTTTGTGCTCTATGTAAAATTTGTTGACGCGCTATACGACAACGGATTGCTGTATCGAAATTCTTTTGATAACTTTTTGCCGTGAGGGTCTCTAGATGCTACATACCAATTTTCGCGGCAATCGGGTAAAAACTGTAGGATGAGTTCGCAAAAGTAGGTTTTACGAATAATTCAAAATGGCGGAAAAATTTTCATGACGGAAAATGACGTCATATGGTCCAATCGAATCGTCTTGAGCCAAGGAATCAGAGGAAACAAGAATTTCGTTACTAGGACTTACGGATCAGAAGTTATAAGCAAAAACATAAGTGCAACTTTGGACTGTTGGTGGCGCTAGCGGGTTAGAGATAGAGACTCCAAATTTGCTGTGGGGACACATTGGACTGTCCTTTATCAGTGTGCCAAATTTCATAACTTTCCTACGTACGGTTCTATGGGCTGCCATAGGCCGCAATGGCGGAAGAAGAAGAAGAATAACTAATAATAATAATAATAATAAAAACTAACGGATACAATAGGGGTCTTCGCCCCTTCGGGGCTTGACCCCTAATAATTATAAGAAAACTAACGGATACAATAGGGGTCTTCGCCCCTTCGGGGCTTGACCCCTAATTATTATAAGAAAACTAACAAATACAATAGGGGTCTTCGCCCCTTCAGGGCTTGACCCCTAAATATAGCTGCAAGCAGCAATCACCGGGGTCAAGCCAAAAAGGGCACAGCAGAAAGTAAAGTTGACTTCGGATGAGCAGTTTAAAGTACCTAGGAAAATCTCTTGATTTCAGACAAAACAATATAACAGTTATCAGCAAAAAAGCTGTTCTCATTTAGTGAAATCTCTCCCTCTCTTTCGACGAGCATTGATAACTAGAACACTGACGTAAAAATGAGTGGTGCTTGCAGTGGCAATACTCAGCTCACAAAATGTTACAGTGGTGTTAATGAGTCAAAAGAGCCCACCCCCGTGTCTCTACGATGTTCTGACGCAGAGATATAGCTCTTGCAAAAACGGTTGATAAGGTATTCTCATTGGTTGCTAGGGAGTGAATTGGCAACCACCAGTGATTATAGTCAAAGCCATGAAAGGAATAATCCATGATGACTCATGGTTTTAGATGTGTTGTTGCAGTAGTTTTAGGCAAAAAATGCCATATTTCTATCTCAAAACCAGTAGGTGGCGCAATGAAAAAATTGTGCATGCAACCTCAGGTCATAACTGTGTTACATCTAGCTAGTTTTATGACTATACACTTTATTTTAGGGAAGAAACAGTTGTATGACCATAGGGTGGCTTGATTTCAAAGGTTTTTTTCAATTATAAGGCCAACTAGTGGTGCAAGCATACATTTTTTTTGTGTAACCTCAGACTGTGGTCGTACATCAGCGTATCAAATCTGGTGAAAAAATCTCTTTTCGTTGCGAAGTTATAACCATTTATGTGTAAAAAATGCAAAATTTAAAGGTAATTTTTCGTTTTTTGCATTTTTCGGCCATTTCTGATAAAAATTTTAATATAACGCCAATAGAACTTTTTGTTCAGAAGGTAACGCAATGTTCTTCCTATGGTGTTTTCGAGTCGATCGGAATAACGCTCGGCGAGATATTCGCGCATGTTTTTTAAGTGCTATTTTGCTGCACAGGGTTAACCGTATGACGAATCCTGGCATGTTTAGTATCGTTGGACTCGGCGACTACTCAGGACTCCAAAAAATCAAGTCCCGTGAAAATACTTTTATCGCAGTCAAAGTTATAGGCGTATAGAACATTCGTCTGGCCACTAGGTGGCGCTGCAACGAAACTGTGCATGCACCCTCAATTCCTGACTGGCATCTCAAGTACCAAGTGTCGTGTCAATAGGCTTAAGTTTGGCGAAGATACAGCCTAAACTCTGTTTTTTTGCGCTCTATGTAAAATTCGTTGACGCGCTATACGAGAACGGATTGGTTTATCGAAATTCTTTTAATAACTTTTTGCCTTGAGTGTCTCTAGATGCTGCATACCGATTTTCGTGGCAATCGGGTAAAAACTCTAGGACGAGTTCGCAAAAGTAGGTTTTGCGAATAATTCAAAATGGCGGAAAAATTTTAATGACGGAAAATAACGTCATATGGTCTAATCGAATCGTCTTGAGCCAAGGAATCAGAGGAAACAAGAATTTCGTTTCTAGGACGTACGGATCAGAAGTTATAAGCAAAAACGTAAGTGCAACTTTGGACTGTTGGTGGCGCTAGCGGGTTTGAGATAGAGACTCCAAATTTGCTATGGGGACACATTGGACTGTCCTTTATCAGTGTGCCAAATTTCATAACTTTCCTAGGTACGGTTCTATGGGCTGCCATAGACCGCAATGGCGGAAGAAGAAGAAGAAGAAGAAGCAGAATAATAATAATAATAAGAAAACTAACAAATACAATAGGGGTCTTCGCCCCTTCGGGGCTTGACCCCTAAATATAGCTGCAAGCAGCAATCACCGGGGTCAAGCCGAAAAGGGCACAGAAGGATGTAAAGTTGCGATTGGATAAGCAGACTGAAGAACTTAGGTAAACCTAATGATTTCAGATGAAAAAATGCAAAGTAATCAACAAAAATAATCTATGTTCTTGTCTACTGCAACTGTCCTTCGGTTATTGACAATCATGGGACATTAGAGCACTGAAGGACATGTATGTGATGCTTACAGTGGGCAAACATGGGTCACAACATGTTACAACAAGTTAAAAGAGTCAAAAGAGACCATCCCCATGTCTCTGCGATGTTCTGATGCAGAGAAAAAACTCTTGCAAAAACAGTTGATAAGGTATTCTCATTGGTTGCTAGAGAGTAAATGGACATCCACTAGTGATTATAGTCAAAGCCATGAAAGAAATAATCCATGATGACTCATGGTTTTAGATGTGTTGTTGCAGTAGTTTTAGGCCAAAAAAATGCCATATTCTGTCTCAAAACCAGTAGGTGGCGCAATGACAAAATTCGTGCATGCAACCTCAGGTCATAACTGTGTTACATCTTGCTAGTTTTATGACTATACACTTTAGTTTAGTGAAGAAACAGTTGTATGACCATAGGGTGGCTTGATTTCAAAGGTTTTATTCAATTATAAGGCCAACTAGTGGTGCAAGCATACAATTTTTTTTGTGTAGCCTCAGACTGTGGTCGTACATCAGCGTATCAAATATGGTGAAAAAATCTCTTTGCGTTACGAAGTTATAACCATTTATGTGTAAAAACAGAAAATTTAAAGGTAATTTTTCGTTTTTTGCAATTTTCGGCCATTTCTGATGAAAATTTTAATACAACGCCAATATAACTTTTTGTTCAGAAGGTAATGCAATATTCTTCCTATGATGTTTTCGAGTCGATCAGAATTACGCTCGCGGAGATATTCGCGCGTGTTTTTTAAGTGCTGTTTTGCTGCGCAGGGCTAACCGTAAGGCGAAATCTGGCATGTTTGGTAAGGTTGGACTCGGCAACTATTCTGGACTTCATTGAAACAAGTCCCGTGAAAAAACACAGATCAGAGCCAAAGTTATAAGCATGCACAACATTCGTATGACCACTAGGTGGTGCTGTGACGAAACTCTGCATGCCCCCTCAGATCCTCACTGGCATCACAACTACCAAGTGTGGCGTCAATAGACATAAGATTGGCGAAGATACACACTAAAACCTGTTTTTTGGGCTCTACGTAAAATTTGTTGACGCGCTATACGAAAACGGAATGGTTTATCAAAATTCTTTTAATAACTTTTTGCCCTGAGTGTCTCTAGATGCTACATACCATTTTTCGTGGCAATTGGGCAAAAGCTCTAGGACAAGTTCGCAAAAGTAGGTTTTATGAATAAATCAAAATGCCGGAAAATTTTTCATGACGGAAAATGACGTCATAGGGTCCAATCGAATCGTCTTGAGCCAAGGAATCAGAGGATACAAGAATTTAGTGTCTAGGACTTACGGGTCAGAAGTTATAGGCAAATACATAAGTGCAAATTTGGACTGTTGGTGGCGCTAGCGGGTTAGAGATACAGACTTCAAATTTGCTGTGGAGACTTTTTGGACAGTCCTCTATCAGTGTGCCAAATTTCATAACTTTCCTACGTACGGTTCTATAGGCTGCCATAGACCTCAATGGCGGAGGAAGAAAAAGAAAAAGAAAAAGAAAAAGAAAACTAACAGAAACAATAGGGGTCTTCGCCCATTCTGGGCTTGACCCCTAAAAAGAAAACTAACAGAAACAATAGGGGTCTTCGCCCATTCTGGGCTTGACCCCTAAATATAGCTGCAAGCAGCAATCACCGGGGTCAAGCCGAAAAGGGCACAGAAGGATGTAAAGTTGCGTTTGGATAAGCAGACTGAAGAACTTAGGTAAACCTAATGATTTCAGATGAAAAAATGCAAAGTAATCAACAAAAATAATCTATGTTCTTGTCTACTGCAACTGTCCTTCGGTTATTGACAATCATGGAACATTAGAGCACTGAAGGACATGTATGTGATGCTTACAGTGGGCAAACATGGGTCACAACATGTTACAACAAGTTAAAAGAGTCAAAAGAGGCCATCCCCATGTCTCTGCGATGTTCTGATGCAGAGAAAAAGCTTTTCCAAAAACAGTTGATAACGTATTCTCATTGATTGCTAGAGAGTAAATGGACATCCACTAGTGATTATAGTCAAAGCCATGAAAGGAATAATCCATGATGACTCATGGTTTTAGATGTGTTGTTGCAGTAGTTTTAGGCAAAAAATGCCATTTTCTATCTCAAAAACAGTAGGTGGCGCAATGACAAAATTTGTGCATGCAACCTCAGGTCATAACTGCGTTACATCTAGCTAGTTTCATGACTATACACTTTAGTTCGGCAAATAATCAGTTGTATGACCATAGGGCTTGCTTGATATGAAATATTTTGTTCAATTATAGGGCCACCTAGTGGTTCAGGCATACCAATTTTTTTGTGTAGCCTCAGACTCTGCTCATACATCAGCGTATAAAATCTGGTGAAAAAATCTCTTTTCGTTGCGAAGTTATAACCATTTATGTGTAAAAACCACAAATTTTAAAGGTAATTTTTCGTTTTTTGCAATTTTCGGCCTTTTCTGATGAAAATTTTAATATAACGCCAATAGAACTTTTTGTTCAGAAGGTAATGCAATGTTCTTCCTATGGTGTTTTCGAGTCGATCGGAATAACGCTCGCGGAGTTATTCGCGCGTGTTTTTTAAGCGCTATATTAATGCACAGGGCTAACCGTAAGACGAAATCTGGCATGTTTGGTATCGTTGGACTCGGCGACTGCTCAGGACTCCTAAAAATCAAGTCCCGTCAAAATACATTGATCGCAGCCAAAGTTATAAGTGTATAAAATATCTGTCTGGCCACTAGGTGGCGCTGCGACGAAACTGTGCAAGCACACTCAGTTCCTGACTGGCATCACAAGTACCAAGTGTCGTGTCAATAGGCCTAAGTTTGACGAAGATACAGCCTAAAATCTGTTTTTTTGCGCTCTACGTAAAATTTGTTGACACGCTTTACGACAACGGATTGGTTCATCAAAATTCTTTTAATAACTTTTTGCCGTGAGGGTCTCTAGATGCTACATACCAATTTTCGCGGCAATCGGGTAAAAACTCTAGGACGAGTTCGCAAAAGTAGGTTTTACGAATAATTCAAAATGGCGGAAAAATTTTCATGACGGAAAATGACGTCATAGGGTCCAATCGAATCGTCGTGAGCCAAGGAATCAGAGGAAACAAGAATTTCGTTTCTAGGACTTACGGATCAAAAGTTATAAGCAAAAACATAAGTGCAACTTTGGACTGTTGGTGGCGCTAGCGGGTTTGAGATAGAGACTCCAAATTTGCTGTGGATAATATTTGGAGTGTCCTTTATCAGTGTGCCAAATTTCATAACTTTCCTACGTACGGTTCTATGGGCTGCCATAGACCGCAATGGCGGAAGAAGAAGAAGAAGAATAAATATAGCTGCAAGCAGCGATACCGGGGTCAAGCCAAACATGGCAAAAAATGATTCATACGTGATGACTGCCATGATTTAACATCTAAGTTTGCATTAGTTTTATGAAAAAAGCAATTTATTCGTATCTTGAGACCACTAGGTGGCACTGTGCTGAAAGAATAGATGGTGCCTCAGGTCATGACTGTGATGACACAAACCAAATTTAGTGTAAATACAATAAAGCGATACGGAGATATAGCCTTAAATGACTTGACCACTAGGGGGCACTGCCCAAAAATAAATTGTGACTCAGGTCTTGATTGTGATGACACCCACCAAATTTGGTGTGAATACAATAAAGAGATGCAGAGATATAGCCTTAAATGACTTGACCACTAGGGGGCACTGACCAAAAAATAAATTGTGACTCAGGTCTTGTTTGTGATGACACCCACCAAATTTGGTGTAAATACGATAAAGAGATGCAGAGATATAGCTTCAAATCTCTTGACCACTAGGGGGCACCGAAAAGTTTACAAGTCCTCCCAGAACATGTTGCTGATGAACCATACCAAGTTTCATAACAATACGCAATTGCGTTTCTGAAATACTTAAACTTAAAGAAAAATTCAAAATGGCCGACACACAAAATGGCCGACCAAAAACCATTTGGTATCGTTTGACTCGGCATGCCTCATGAAATCTAACAAGACCAGTCTCATAATTTTACATTCAAATTTGCAGTAGTTATAAGCAAAAATAGACATTTTTTATATATCGTGACCAGTAGGGGGCAGTGTGGCGAAATGGTGCATGCACCCTCAGGGCATCACTGTTATGACATTTACCAAGTCTCATATTAATACGCATAAGTTTTGCGAAGATACAGGCTCAAACACATTTTGACGTGCTCGCTCTCGCATTCTTTGATGCGTTATACGACAACGGATAGGTCTACCGAAAATCTTTTGATAACTTTTTGTATAGAGTGTCTATAGACGATGCATACCAAAAATCAAGCCAATCACACGAGCGCTCTAGAAGGAGTTCGAAAAAGTAGCTGTTCAATATAATTCAAAATGGCCGACAGGAAGTAGGTTTGACTCAGACATATTTGGTACAGTCGGACTCAGCATGAGCCAAGGAATCAATAGAGTGAAGTCTTATGTCATAGTGGCAATTTAATCAAATGATATAAAGATTTTAAAAAATTGTTTTACATATCCTGACCACTAGGTGGCGCCGTCCTAAAGATTTATAGGTGCGCTCAGAACATGTCACTGATGAACCATGCCAAATTTCGTAGCGATACGCCATTCTGTTTGTGAAATACTGAGCTTAATGAGAAAATTCAAAATGGCCGACACCCAAAATGGCCGAGCGAAAACCGTTTGGTATCGTTTGACTCGGCATGCCTCAAGGAATCTAACAAGACCACCTTCATGATTTTAGACTCAAGTTTGAAGTAGTTATAAGCGAAAATAAGCATTTTTCGAATCTCGTAACCACTAGGTGGCGCTGTGACGAAACGTTGCAGGCACCCTCAGGTCATGACTGTTATGACATATACCAATTTTCGTGTCGATACAATAAAGTTTTGCGAAGATAAGGCCTTACGTCCGTTTTGGCGTGCTCGCCGCCATATATTTTGTCAATTTATATGAGAACGCATTGGTCTATCAAAAAGCTTTTGATAACTTTTTGTCTTGGGTGTCTCTAGATGCTACATACCAAAGGACATGCAAATCGGACAAACGGTCTAGGAGGAGTTCGAAAAAGTAGGTTTTTCAAAAAATTCAAAATGGCGGAAAGATGTGCATGACACAAATGACATCAATGTGTGCATTTGAATCACCATGAGTCAAGGATTCAGAGGAAACAAGAATTTTGTTTCTAGGACTCATGGGTCAGAAGTTATGAGCATGAACATAAGCGGATTTTTGGACTGTTGGTGGCGCTAGAGGGTTTGAGTCAGACACACCAATGTTGCTATAGTAACTTCTGAGACTGTCCTCTACATGTGTGCCAAAATTCATAACTTTCCTATGTACGGTTCTATGGGCTGCCATTGACTTTCGGCGGAAGAACGAGGAAGAAAAATAATAATAAATATAGCTGCAAGCAGCAATCACCGGGGTCAAGCCAAAAAGGGCACAGCAGAAAGTAAAGTTGACTTCGGACGAGCAGTTTAAAGTACCTAGAAAAATCTCTTGATTTCAGACAAAACAATCTAACAGTTATCAGCAAAAAAGCTGTTCTCATTTAGTGAAATCTCTCCCTCTCTTTCGTCGAGCATTGATAACTAGAACACTGACGTAAAAATGAGTGGTGCTTCTAGTGGCAATACTCAGCTCACAAAATGTTACAGTGGTGTTAATGAGTCAAAAGAGCCCACCCCCATGTCTCTGCGATGTTCTGATGCAGAGAAAAAGCTCTTGCAAAAACGGTTGATAACGTATTCTCATTGGTTGCTAGAGAGTAAATGGACATCCACCAGTGATTATAGTCAAAGCCATGAAAGGAATAATCCATGATGACTCATGGTTTTAGATGTGTTGTTGCAGTAGTTTTAGGCAAAAAAATGCCATATTCTATCTCAAAACCAGTAGGTGGCGCAATGACAAAATTGTGCATGCAACCTCAGGTCATAACTGTGTTACATCTAGCTAGTTTTATGACTATACACTTTAGTTTAGTGAAGAAACAGTTGTATGACCATAGGGTGGCTTGATTTCAAAGGTTTTGTTAAACTATAAGGCCAACTAGTGGTGCAACCATACAATTTTTTTTGTGTAGCCTCAGACTGTGGTCGTACATCAGCGTATGAAATATGGTGAAAAAATCTCTTTGCGTTACGAAGTTATAACCATTTATGTGTAAAAACACAAAATTTAAAGGTAATTTTTCGTTTTTTGCAATTTTCAGCCATTTCTGATGAAAATTTTAATACAATGCCAATAGAACTTTTTGTTCAGAAGGTAATGCAATATTCTTCCTATGATGTTTTCGAGTCGATCAGAATTACGCTCGCGGAGATATTCGCGCGTGCTTTTTAAGTGCTGTTTTGCTGCGCAGGGCTAACCGTAAAGCGAAATCTGGCATGTTTGGTAACGTTGGACTCGGCAACTATTCTGGACTTCAGCGAAACAAGTCCCGTGAAAAAACACAGATCAGAGCCAAAGTTATAAGCATGTACAACATTCGTATGACCACTAGGTGGCGCTGTGACGAAACTCTGCATGCCCCCTCAGATCCTCACTGGCATCACATCTACCAAGTGTGGCATCAATAGACATAAGATTGGCGAAGATACACACTAAAACCTGTTTTTTTGCGCTCTACGTAAAATTTGTTGACGCGCTATACGACAACGGAATGGTTTATCAAAATTCTTTTAATAACTTTTTGCCCTGAGTGTCTCCAGATGCTACATACCGTTTTTCGTGGAAATTGGGCAAAAGCTCTAGGACAAGTTCGCAAAAGTAGGTTTAATGAATAAATCAAAATGGTGGAAAATTTTTCATGACGGAAAATGGCGTCATAGGGTCCAATCGAATCGTCTTGAGCCAAGGAATCAGAGGAAGCAAGAATTTTGTTTATAGGACTTATGGATCAGAAGTTATAAGCAAAAACATAAGTGCAACTTTGGACTGTTGGTGGCGCTAGCGGGTTAGAGATTAAGACTCCAAATTTGTTGTGGAGACTTTTTGGACAGTCCTCTATCAGTGTGCAAAATTTCATAACTTTCCTATGTAAGCTGCTATGGGCTGCCATAGACGCAATGGCGGAAGAAAAAGAAAAAGAAAAAGAAAAAGAAAAGGGAAGAATAATAATAAGAAAACTAACAATAACAATAGGTGTCTACGCCACTTCGTGGCTTGACCCCTAATAAATATAGCTGCAAGCAGCAATCACCGGGGTCAAGCCAAAAAGGGCACAGCAGAAAGTAAAGTTGACTTCGGATGAGCAGTTTAAAGTACCTAAGAAAATCTCTTGATTTCAGACAAAACAATATAACAGTTATCAGCAAAAAAGCTGTGTTCTCATTTAGTGAAATCTCTCCCTCTCTTTCGACGAGCATTGATAACTAGAACACTGACGTAAAAATGAGTGGTGCTTGCAGTAGCAATACTCAGCTCTCAAAATGTTACAGTGTTGTTAATGAGTCAAAAGAGCCAACCCCCGTGTCTCTACGATGTTCTGATGCAGAGTTATAGCTCTTGCAATACGGTTGATAAGGTATTCTCATTGGTTGCTAGGGAGTGAATTGGCAACCACCAGTGATTATAGTCAAAGCCATGAAAGGAATAATCCATGATGACTCATGGTTTTAGATGTGTTGTTGCAGTAGATTTAGGCAAAAATAGCTATTCTCTATCTCCAAACCACTAGGGGGCGCTATGACAGAATCGTGCATGCAACCTCAGGTCATGACTGCGTTACATCTAGCTAGTTTCATGACTATACACTTTAGTTCGGCGAAGAAATAGTTGTATGACCATAGGGCTTGCTTGATATGAAATATTTTGTTCAATTATAGGGCCACCTAGTAGTTCAGGCATACCATTTTTTTTGTGTGGCCTCAGACTCTGCTCATACATCAGCGTATCAAATCTGGTGAAAAAATCTCTTTTCGTTGCGAAGTTATAACCATTTATGTGTAAAAACCACAAATTATAAAGTTAATTTTTCGTTTTTTGCAATTTTCGGCCATTTCTGATGAAAATTTTAATATAACGCCAATAGAACTTTTTGTTCAGAAGGTAATGCAATGTTCTTCCTATGGTGTTTTCGAGTCGATCGGAATAACGCTGGCGGAGTTATTCGCGCGTGTTTTTTAAGCGCTATTTTAATGCACAGGGCTAACCGTAAGACGAAATCTGGCATGTTTGGTATCGTTGGACTCGGCGACTATTCAGGACTCTTAAAAATCAAGTCCCGTCAAAATACGTTGATCGCAGCCAAAGTTAAAGGTGTATAAAACATCTGTCTGGCCACTAGGTGGCGCAGCGACGAAACTGTGCATGCACACTCAGTTCCTGACTGGCATCACAAGTACCAAGTGTCGTGTCAATAGGCCTAAGTTTGACGAAGATACAGCCTAAAATCTGTTTTTTTGCGCTCTACGTAAAATGTGTTGACGCGCTATACAACAACGGATTGATTTATCAAAATTCTTTTAATAACTTTTTGCCGTGAGGGTCTCTAGATGCTACATACCAATTTTTGCGGCAATCGGGTAAAAACTCTAGGACGAGTTCGCAAAAGTAGGTTTTACGAATAATTCAAAATGGCGGAAAAATTTTCATGACGGAAAATGACGTCATAGGGTCTAATCGAATCGTCTTGAGCCAAGGAATCAGAGGAAACAAGAATTTCGTTTCTAGGACTTACGGATCAAAAGTTATAAGCAAAAACATAAGTGCAACTTTGGACTGTTGGTGGCGCTAGCGGGTTTGAGATAGAGACTCCAAAATTGCTGTGGATAATATTTGGACTGTCCTTTATCAGTGTGCCAAATTTCATAACTTTCCTACGTACGGTTCTATGGGCTGCCATAGACCGCAATGGCGGAAGAAGAAGCAGAATAATTATTATAATAAATATAGCTGCAAGCAGCAATACCGGGGTCAAGCCGAAAAGGGCACAGAAGGATGTAAAGTTGCGTTTGGATAAGCAGACTGAACAACCTAGGTAAACCTAATGATTTCAGATGAAAAAATGCAAAAGTAATCAACAAAAATAATCTATGTTCTTGTCTACTGCAACTGTCCTTCGGTTATTGACAATCATGGAACATTAGAGCACTGAAGGACATGTATGTGATGCTTGCAGTGGGCAAACATGGGTCACAACATGTTACAAGTTAAAAGAGTCAAAAGAGACCATCCCCATGTCTCTGCGATGTTCTGATGCAGAGAAAAAGCTCTTGCAAAAACAGTTGATAACGTATTCTCATTGGTTGCTAGAGAGTAAATGGACATCCACTAGTGATTATAGTCAAAGCCATGAAAGGAATAATCCATGATGACTCATGGTTTTAGATGTGTTGTTGCAGTAGTTTTAGGCAAAAAATGCCATATTCTATCTCAAAACCAGTAGGTGGCGCAATGACAAAATTCGTGCATGCAACCTCAGGTCATAACTGTGTTACATCTAGCTAGTTTTATGACTATACACTTTAGTTTAGTGAAGAAACAGTTGCATGACCATAGGGTGGCTTGATTTCAAAGTTTTTATTCAATTATAAGGCCAACTAGTGGTGCAAGCATACAATTTTTTTTGTGTAGCCTCAGACTGTGATCGTACATCAGCGTATCAAATATGGTGAAAAAATCTCTTTGCGTTACGAAGTTATAACCATTTATGTGTAAAAACACAAAATTTAAAGGTAATTTTTCGTTTTTTGCAATTTTCGGCCATTTCTGATGAAAATTTTAATATAGTGCCAATAGAACTTTTTGTTCAGAAGGTAATGCAATATTCTTCCTATGATGTTTTCGAGTCGATCAGAATTACGCTCGCGGAGATATTCGCGCATGTTTTTTAAGTGCTGTTTTGCTGCGCAGGGCTAACCGTAAGGCGAAATCTGGCATGTTTGGTATCGTTGGACTCGGCGACTATTCAGGACTCCTAAAAATCAAGTCCCGTCAAAATACGTTGATCGCAGCCAAAGTTATAGGTGTATAAAACATCTGTCTGGCCACTAGGTGGCGCATCAACGAAACTGTGCATGCACACTTAGATCCTGACTGGCAACACAAGTACCAAGTGTCGTGTCAATAGGCCTAAGTTTGAGGGTCTCTAGATGCTACATACCAATTTTTGCGGCAATCGGGTAAAAACTCTAGGACGAGTTCGCAAAAGTAGGTTTTACGAATAATTCAAAATGGCGGAAAAATTTTCATGACGGAAAATTACGTCATAGGGTCCAATAGAATCGTCTTGAGCCAAGGAATCAGAGGAAACAAGAATTTCGTTTCTAGGACTTACGGATCAAAAGTTATAAGCAAAAACATAAGTGCAACTTTGGACTGTTGGTGGCGCTAGCGGGTTTGAGATAGAGACTCCAAATTTGCTGTGGATAATATTTGGACTGTCCTTTATCAGTGTGCCAAATTTCATAACTTTCCTACGTACGGTTCTATGGGCTGCCATAGACCGCAATGGCGGAAGAAGAAGAAGAAGAAGAAGAAGAAGAAGAAGAAGAAGAAGAAGAATAATAATAATAATAAGAAAACTAACAAATACAATAGGGGTCTTCGCCCCTTCGGGGCTTGACCCCTAAATATAGCTGCAAGCAGCAATGCCGGGGTCAAGCCAAAAAGGGCACATAAGAAAGTAAAGTTGAATTCGGATGAGCAGTTTAAAGAACCTGGGAAAATCTCTTGATTTCAGACTAAATAATATAACAGTTATCAGCAAAAAAGCTGTGTTTTCATTCAGTGTCATCTCTCCCTCTCTTCTCGAGGAGCATTGACAACTAGAACACTGAAGAAAATGTAAGTGGTGCTTGCAGTGGCAATTCTCAGCTCACAAAATGTTACAGTGGTGTTAATGAGTCAAAAGAGACCACCCCCATGTCTCTACGATGTTCTGATGCAGAGATATAGCTCTTGTAAAAAGGATTGATAAGGTATCCTAATTGGTTGCTAAGGAGTTAATTGGCATGCACCAATGATCTCCAAGCCATGAAAGGAATAATACATGATGACCCAAGATTTTAGATGTACTGTTGGAGTAGTTTTAGGCAAAAATACCATATTTCTATCTCAAAACCACTAGGTGGCGCAATGACATAGTTGTGCATGCAACCTCAGTTCATAACTGTGTTACATCTAGCTAGTTTTATGACTATACACTTTAGTTTAGTGAAGAAATAGTTGTATGACCATAGGGCTTGCTTGATATGAAAGATTTTGTTCAATTATAGGGCCACCTAGTGGTTCAGGCATACCAATTTTTTTGTGTGGCCTCAGACTCTGCTCATACATCAGCGTATCAAATCTGGTGAAAAAATGTCTTTTCGTTGCGAAGTTATAACCATTTATGTATAAAAACACAAATTGTAGAAGGTAATTTTTCGTTTTTTGCCATTTTCGGCCATTTCTGATGAAAATTTTAATATAACGCCAATAGAACTTTTTGTTCAGAAGGTAATGCAATGTTCTTCCTATGGTGTTTTCGAGTCGATTGGAATAACGCTCGCGGAGATATTCGCGCATGTTTTTTAAGTGCTGTTTTGCTGCGCAGGGCTAACCGTAAGGCGAAATCTGGCATGTTTGGTATCGTTGGACTCGGCGACTATTCAGGACTCCTAAAAATCAAGTCCCGTCAAAATACGTTGATCACAGCCAAAGTTATAGGTGTAAAAAACATCTGTCTGGCCACTAGGTGGCGCTGCGACGAAACTGTGCATGCACACTCAGTTCCTGACTGGCATCACAAGTACCAAGTGTCGTGTCAATAGGCCTAAGTTTGACGAAGATACAGCCTAAAATCTGTTTTTTTGCGCTCTATGTAAAATTCGTTGACGCGCTATACGAGAACGGATTGGTTTATCGAAATTCTTTTAATAACTTTTTGCCTTGAGTGTCTCTAGATGCTGCATACCGATTTTCGTGGCAATCGGGTAAAAACTCTAGGACAAGTTCGCAAAAGTAGGTTTTACGAATAATTCAAAATGGCGGAAAAATTTTCATGACGGAAAATAACGTCATAGGGTCTTATCGAATCGTATTGAGCCAAGGAATCAGAGGAGACAAGAATTTGGTTTCTAGGACTTACGGATCAGAAGTTATAAGCAAAAACATAAGTGCAACTTTGGACTGTTGGTGGCGCTAGCGGGCTTGAGATAGAAACTCCAAATTTGCTGTGGATATTATTTGGACTGTCCTCTGTCAGTGTGCCAAATTTCATAACTTTCCTACGTACGGTTCTATGGGCTGCCATAGACCGCAATGGCGGAGGAATAATAATAATTATTATAATAATAATAAAAAGAAAACTAACGGATACAATAGGGGTCTTCGCCCATTCTGGGCTTGACCCCTAATAATAATAACTAGAACACTGACGTAAAAATGAGTGGTGCTTGCAGTGGCAATACTCAGCTCACAAAATGTTACAGTGGTGTTAATGAGTCAAAAGAGCCCACCCCCGTGTCTCTACGATGTTCTGACGCAGAGATATAGCTCTTGCAAAAACGGTTGATAAGGTATTCTCATTGGTTGCTAGGGAGTGAATTGGCAACCACCAGTGATTATAGTCAAAGCCATGAAAGGAATAATCCATGATGACTCATGGTTTTAGATGTGTTGTTGCAGTAGTTTTAGGCAAAAAATGCCATATTTCTATCTCAAAACCAGTAGGTGGCGCAATGACAAAATTGTGCATGCAACCTCAGGTCATAACTGTGTTACATCTAGCTAGTTTTATGACTATACACTTTATTTTAGGGAAGAAACAGTTGTATGACCATAGGGTGGCTTGATTTCAAAGGTTTTTTTCAATTATAAGGCCAACTAGTGGTGCAAGCATACATTTTTATTGTGTAACCTCAGACTGTGGTCGTACATCAGTGTATCAAATCTGGTGAAAAAATCTCTTTTCGTTGCGAAGTTATAACCATTTATGTGTAAAAAATGCAAAATTTAAAAGTAATTTTTCGTTTTTTGCATTTTTCGGCCATTTCTGATAAAAATTTTAATATAACGCCAATAGAACTTTTTGTTCAGAAGGTAACGCAATGTTCTTACTATGGTGTTTTCGAGTCGATCGGAATAACGCTCGGCGAGATATTCGCGCATGTTTTTTAAGTGCTATTTTGCTGCACAGGGTTAACCGTATGACGAATCCTGGCATGTTTGGTATCGTTGGACTCGGCGACTACTCAGGACTCCAAAAAATCAAGTCCCGTGAAAATACTTTTATCGCAGTCAAAGTTATAGGCGTATAGAACATTCGTCTGGCCACTAGGTGGCGCTGCAACGAAACTGTGCATGCACCCTCAATTCCTGACTGGCATCTCAAGTACCAAGTGTCGTGTCAATAGGCTTAAGTTTGGCGAAGATACAGCCTAAACTCTGTTTTTTTGCGCTCTATGTAAAATTCGTTGACGCGCTATACGAGAACGGATTGGTTTATCGAAATTCTTTTAATAACTTTTTGCCTTGAGTGTCTCTAGATGCTGCATACCGATTTTCGTGGCAATCGGGTAAAAACTCTAGGACGAGTTCGCAAAAGTAGGTTTTACGAATAATTCAAAATGGCGGAAAAATTTTAATGACGGAAAATAACGTCATAGGGTCTAATCGAATCGTCTTGAGCCAAGGAATCAGAGGAAACAAGAATTTCGTTTCTAGGACTTACGTATCAGAAGTTATAAGCAAAAACGTAAGTGCAACTTTGGACTGTTGGTGGCGCTAGCGGGTTTGAGATAGAGACTCCAAATTTGCTATGGGGACACATTGGACTGTCCTTTATCAGTGTGCCAAATTTCATAACTTTCCTAGGTACGGTTCTATGGGCTGCCATAGACCGCAATGGCGGAAGAAGAAGAAGAAGAAGAAGCAGAATAATAATAATAATAAGAAAACTAACAAATACAATAGGGGTCTTCGCCCCTTCGGGGCTTGACCCCTAAATATAGCTGCAAGCAGCAATGCCGGGGTCAAGCCAAAAAGGGCACATAAGAAAGTAAAGTTGAATTCGGATGAGCAGTTTAAAGAACCTGGGAAAATCTCTTGATATCAGAACAAATAATATAACAGTTATCAGCAAAAAAGCTGTGTTTTCATTCAGTGTCATCTCTCCCTCTCTTCTCGAGGAGCATTGACAACTAGAACACAGAAGAAAATGTGAGTGGTGCTTGCAGTGGCAATTCTCAGCTCACAAAATGTTACAGTGGTGTTAATGAGTCAAAAGAGACCACCCCCATGTCTCTACGATGTTCTGATGCAGAGATATAGCTCTTGTAAAAAGGATTGATAAGGTATCCTAATTGGTTGCTAAGGAGTTAATTGGCATGCACCAATGATCTCCAAGCCATGAAAGGATTAATACATGATGACCCAAGATTTTAGATGTACTGTTGGAGTAGTTTTAGGCAAAAATACCATATTTCTATCTCAAAACCACTAGGTGGCGCAATGACAAAGTTGTGCATGCAACCTCAGTTCATAACTGTGTTACATCTAGCTAGTTTTATAACTATACACGTTAGTTTAGTGAAGAAATAGTTGTATGACCATAGGGCTTGCTTGATATGTAAGATTTTGTTCAATTATAGGGCCACCTAGTGGTTCAGGCATACCAATTTTTTTGTGTGGCCTCAGACTCTGCTCATACATCAGCGTATCAAATCTGGTGAAAAAATTTCTTTTCGTTGCGAAGTTATAACCATTTATGTATAAAAACACAAATTGTAAAAGGTAATTTTTCGTTTTTTGCAATTTACGGCCATTTCTGATGAAAATTTTAATATAATGCCAATAGAACTTTTTGTTCAGAAGGTAATGCAATGTTCTTCCTATGGTGTTTTCGAGTCGATCGGAATAACGCTCGCGGAGATATTCGCGCATGTTTTTTTAAAAGCTGTTTTGCTGCGCAGGGCTAACCGTAAGGCGAAATCTGGCATGTTTGTTATCGTTGGACTCGGCGACTATTCAGGACTCCTAAAAATCAAGTCCCGTCAAAATACGTTGATCACAGCCAAAGTTATAGGTGTAAAAAACATCTGTCTGGCCACTAGGTGGCGCTGCAACGAAACTGTGCATGCACACTCAGTTCCTGATTGGCATCACAAGTACCAAGTGTCTTGTCAATAGGCCTAAGTTTGACGAAGATACAGCCTAAAATCTGTTTTTTTGCGCTCTACGTAAAATTTGTTGACGCGCTATACGACATCGGATTGGTTTATCGAAATTCTTTTGATAACTTTTTGCCGTGAGGGTCTCTAGATGCTACATACCAATTTTCGCGGCAATCGGGTAAAAACTCTAGGACGAGTTCGCAAAAGTAGGTTTTACGAATAATTCAAAATGGCGGAAAAATTTTCATGACGGAAAATGACGTCATAGGATCCATTCGAATCGTCTTGAGCCAAGGAATCAGAGGAAACAAGATTTTCATTTCTAGGACGTACGGATCAGAAGTTATAAGCAAAAACATAAGTTCAACTTTGGACTGTTGGTGGCGCTAGCGGGTTAGAGATAGAGACTCCAAATTTGCTGTGGGGACACATTTGACTGTCCTTTATCAGTGTGCCAAATTTCATAACTTTCCTATGTACGGTTCTATGGGCTGCCATAGACCGCAATGGCGGAAGAAGAATAACTAATAATAAATATAGCTGCAAGCAGCGATACCGGGGTCAAGCCAAACATGGCAAAAAATGATTCATACGTGATGACTGTCATGATTTAACATCTAAGTTTCCATTAGTTTTATGAAAAAAAGCAATTTTTTTGTATCTTGAGACCACTAGTTGGCACTGTGCTGAAAGAATAGATGGTGACTCAGGTCATGACTGTGATGACACATACCAAATTTAGTGTAAATACAATAAAGCGATAAGGAGATATAGCCTTAAATGACTTGACCACTAGGGGGCACTGACCAAAAAATGTATTGTGACTCAGGTCTTGATTGTGATGACACCCACCAAATTTGGTGTGAATACAATAAAGAGATGCAGAGATATAGCCTTAAATGACTTGACCACTAGGGGGCACTGACCAAAAAATAAATTGTGACTCAGGTCTTGATTGTGATGACACCCACCAAATTTGGTGTTAATACGATAAAGAGATGCAGAGATATAGCTTCAAATCTCTTGACCACTAGGGGGCGCCGGGAAGTTTACAAGTCCTCCCAGAACATGTTGCTGATGAACCATACCAAGTTTCATAACAATACGCAATTGCGTTTCTGAAATACTTGAACTTAAAGAAAAATTCAAAATGGCCGACACACAAAATGGCCGACCAAAAAACATTTGGTATCGTTTGACTCGCCATGCCTCACGAAATCTAACAAGACCAGTCTCATAATTTTACATTCAAATTTGCAGTAGTTATAAGCAAAAATAGACATTTTTTATATCTCGTGACCAGCAGGAGGCAGTGTGACGAAATGGTGCATGCACCCTCAGGTCATCACTGTTATGACATATACCAAGTCTCATATTAATACGCAAAAGTTTTGCGAAGATACAGGCTCAAACACATTTTGGCGTGCTCGCCCTCGCATTCTTTGATGCGTTATACGAGAACGGATAAGTCTAACGAAAATCTTTTGATAACTTTTTGTCTAGAGTGTCTCTAGATGATGCATACCAAAAATCAAGCCAATCACACAAGCGCTCTAGGAGGAGTTCGAAAAAGTAGGTGTTCAATATAATTCAAAATGGCCGACAGGAAGTAGGTTTGACTCAGACATATTTGGTACAGTCGGACTCAGCATGAGCCAAGGAATCAATAGAGTGAAGTCTTATGTCATAGTGGCAATTTAATCAAATGACATAAGAATTTTAAAAAAATGTTTTACATATCCTGACCACTAGGTGGCGCCGTCTTTAAGATTTATAGGTGCGCTCAGAACATGTCACTGATGAACCATGCCAAATTTTGTAGCGATACGCCATTCTGTTTGTGAAATACTGAACTTAATGAGAAAATTCAAAATGGCCGACACCCAAAATGGCCGACCGAAAACCGTTTGGTATCGTTTGACTCGGCATGCCTCAAGGAATCTAACAAGACCACCTTCATGATTTTAGACACAAGTTTGAAGTAGTTATAAGCGAAAATAGGCATTTTTCGAATCTCGTGACCACTAGGTGGCGCTGTGACGAAACGTTGCAGGCACCCTCAGGTCATGACTGTAATGACATATACCAAGTTTCGTGTCGATACACATAAGTTTTGCGAAGATACGGCCTCACATCTGTTTTGGCGTGCTCGCCGCCGTACATGTTGTCACGGTATACGAGAACGCATTGGTCTATCAAAAAGCTTTTGATAACTTTTTGTCATGGGTGTCTCTAGATGCTATATACCAAAGGACATGCAAATCGGACAAACGCTCTAAGAGGAGTTCGAAAAAGTAGGTTTTACGGGAAATTCAAAATGGCGGAAAGATGTGCATGACAGAATTGACATCAATGTGTGCAATTGAATCATCATGAGCAAAGGATTCAGAGGAAACAAGAATTTAGTGTCTATGACTCACGGGTCAGAAGTTATGAGCATGAACATAAGTGGATTTTTGGACTGTTGGTGGCGCTAGAGGGTTTGAGTCAGACACACCAATGTTGCTATAGTAACTTCTTAGACTGTCCTCTACATGTGTGCCAAAATTCACAACTTTCCTACGTACGGTTCTATGGGCTGCCATTGACTTCAATGGCGGAAGAGGAAGAATAATAATAATAATAAGAAAACTAACAATAACAATAGGTGTCTACGCCACTTCGTGGCTTGACCCCTAAAAAGAAAACTAACAGATACAATAGGGGTCTTCGCCCATTCTGGGCTTGACCCCTAAATATAGCTGCAAGCAGCAATACCGGGGTCAAGCCGAAAAGGGCCCAAAAGGATGTAAAATTGAGATTGGATAAGCAGACTGAAGAACCTAGTTAAACCAAGTTTAATTAGTGAAAAGAGCCCACCCCCGTGTCTCTATGGTGTTCCGATGCAGAGATATAGCTTTTGCAAAAACGGTTGATAAGGTATTCTCATTGGTTGCTAGGGAGTGAATTGGCAACCATCAGTGATTATAGTCAAAGCCATGAAAGGAATAATCCATGATGACTCATGGTTTTAGAAGTGTTGTTGCAGTAGTTTTAGGCAAAAAATGCGTTAATCTATCTCAAAACCAGTAGGTGGCGCAATGACAAAATTGTGCATGCAACCTCAGGTCATAACTGTGTTACATCTAGCTAGTTTTATGACTATACACTTTAGTTTAGTGAAGAAACAGTTGTATGACCATAGGGCTGGCTTGATATCAAAGGTTTTGTTCAATTATAGGGCCACCTAGTGGTGCAAGCATACAATATTTTTTGTGTGGCCTCAAAATATGCTCATACATCAGGGTATCAAATATGGTAAAAAAATCTCTTTGCGTTACGAAGTTATAGCCATTTATGTGTAAAAACACAAAATTTAAAGGTAATTTTTCGTTTTTTGCAATTTTCAGCCATTTCTGATGAAAATTTTAATACAATGCCAATGGAACTTTTTGTTCAGAAGGTAATGCAATATTCTTCCTATGATGTTTTCGAGTCGATCAGAATTACGCTCGCGGAGATATTCGCGCGTGTTTTTTAAGTGCTATTTTGCCGCGCAGGGTTAACCGTAAGGCCAATTCTGGCATGTTTGGTATCGTTGGACTCGGCAACTATTCAGGACTCCAAGGAAACAAGTCCCATGAAAATACGTCGATCACAGCCAAAGTTATAGGTGTGTAAAACATTCGTCTTACCACTAGGTGGCGCTGCGACGAAACTGGGCATGCGCTCTCAGTTCCTGACTGGCATCACAAGTACCAAGTGTCGTTTCAATAGGCTTAAGTTTGGCGAAGATACAGCCTCAAATCCGTTTTTTTGCACTCTACGTAAAATTTGTTGACGCGGTTTACGCAAACAGATTGGCGAATCGACATGAATTCCATAACTTTTTGCCGTGAGGGTCTGTAGATGCTACATACCGATTTTCGTGGAAATCGGGCAAAAGCTCTAGGACGAGTTCGCAAAAGTAGGTTTTACGAATAATTCAAAATGGCGGAAAAATTTTCATGACGGAAAATGACGTCATAGGGTCCAGTCGGATCGTCTTGAGCCAAGGAATCAGAGGAAACAAGAATTTCGTTTCTAGGACGTACGGGTCAGAAGTTATAAACAAAAACGTAAGTGCAACTTTAGACTGTTGGTGGCGCTAGAGGGTTGGAGTTAGAGACTCCAAATTTGCTGTGGGGACACATTGGACTGTCCTTTATCAGTGTGCCAAATTTCATAACTTTCCTACGTACGGTTCTATGGGCTGCCATAGACCGCAATGGCGGAAGAAGAAGAAGAAGAAGAAGAAGAATAATAATAAATATAGCTGCAAGCAGCAATCACCGGGGTCAAGCCAAAAAGGGCACAGCAGAAAGTAAAGTTGACTTCGGATGAGCAGTTTAAAGTACCTAGGAAAATCTCTTGATTTCAGACAAAACAATATAACAGTTATCAGCAAAAAAGCTGTTCTCATTTAGTGAAATCTCTACCTCTCTTTCGACGAGCATTGATAACTAGAACACTGACGTAAAAATGAGTGGTGCTTGCAGTGGCAATACTCAGCTCACAAAATGTTACAGTGGTGTTAATGAGTCAAAAGAGCCCACCCCTGTGTCTCTACGATGTTCTGACGCAGAGATATAGCTCTTGCAAAAACGGTTGATAAGGTATTCTCATTGGTTGCTAGGGAGTGAATTGGCAACCACCAGTGATTATAGTCAAAGCCATGAAAGGAATAATCCATGATGACTCATGGTTTTAGATGTGTTGTTGCAGTAGATTTAGGCAAAAATGCAATATTTCTATCTCAAAACCAGTAGGTGGCGCAATGACAAAATTGTGCATGCAACCTCAGGTCATAACTGTGTTACATCTAGCTAGTTTTATGACTATACACTTCAGTTTAGTGAAGAAATAGTTGTATGACCATAGGGTGGCTTGATTTCAAAGGTTTTTTTCAATTATAAGGCCAACTAGTGGTGCAAGCATAAATTTTTTTTTGTGTAGCCTCAGACTGTGGTCGTACATCAGCGTATCAAATCTGGTGAAAAAATCTCTTTTCGTTGCGAAGTTATAACCATTTATGTGTAAAAAAAGCAAAATTTAAAGGTAACTTTTGTTTTTTTGCATTTTTCGGCCATTTCTGATAAAAATTTTAATATAACGCCAATAGAACTTTTTGTTCAGAAGGTAACGCAATGTTCTTCCTATGGTGTTTTCGAGTCGATCGGAATAACGCTCGCCGAGATATTTGCGCGTGTTTTTTAAGTGCTATTTTGCTGCGCAGGGTTAACCGTATGACGAATCCTAGCATGTTTGGTATCGCTGGACTCGGCGACTACTCAGGACTCCAAAGAATCAAGTCCCGTGAAAATACTTTTATCGCAGTCAAAGTTATAGGCGTATAGAACATTCGTCTGGCCACTAGGTGGCGCTGCAACGAAACTGTGCATGCACCCTCAATTCCTGACTGGCATCTCAAGTACCAAGTGTCGTGTCAATAGGCCTAAATTTGACAAAGATACAGCCTAAAATCAGTTTTTATGCGCTATACATAAAATTCGTTAAGGCGGTATACGACAACGGATTGCTGTATCGAAATTCTTTTGATAACTTTTTGCCCTGAGTGTCTCTAGATGATACATACCAATTTTCGTGGCAATCGGACAAAAGCTCTAGGACGAGTTCGAAAAAGTAGGTTTTACGAATAATTCAAAATGGCGGAAAAATTTTCATGACGGAAAATGACGTCATAGGGTCCGATCGAATCGTCCTGAGCCAAGGAATTATAGGAAGCAAGAATTTTGTTTCTAGGGATTACGGATCAGAAGTTAAAAGCAAAAACATAAGTGCATCTTTGGACTGTTGGTGGCGCTAGCAGGTTAGAGATAGAGATTCCAAATTTGCTGTGGGGACACATTGGACTGTCCTCTATCAGTGTGCCAAATTTCATAACTTTCCTACGTATGGTTCTATGGGCTGCCATAGACCGCAATGGCGGAAGAAGAAAAATTTACTAACAGAAACAATTGCCACAAGCAGCAATGCCGGGGTCAAGCCAAAAAGGGCACATAAGAAAGTAAAGTTGAATTCGGATGAGCAGTTTAAAGAACCTGGGAAAATCTCTTGATTTCAGACTAAATAATATAACAGTTATCAGCTAAAAAGCTGTGTTTTCATTCAGTGTCATCTCTCCCTCTCTTTCGTCGAGCATTGATAACTAGAACACTGACGTAAAAATGAGTGGTGCTTCTAGTGGCAATACTCAGCTCACAAAATGTTACAGTGGTGTTAATGAGTCAAAAGAGCCCACCCCCATGTCTCTGCGATGTTCTGATGCAGAGAAAAAGCTCTTGCAAAAACAGTTGATAACGTATTCTCATTGGTTGCTAGAGAGTAAATGGACATCCACTAGTGATTATAGTCAAAGCCATGAAAGGAATAATCCATGATGACTCATGGTTTTAGATGTGTTGTTGCAGTAGTTTTAGGCAAAAAATGCGTTATTCTATCTCAAAACCAGTAGGTGGCGCAATGACAAAATTGTGCATGCAACCTCAGGTCATAACTGTGTTACATCTAGCTAGTTTTATGACTATACACTTTAGATTAGTGAAGAAACAGTTGTATGACCATAGGGTGGCTTGATTTCAAAGGTTTTGTTAAATTATAAGGCCAACTAGTGGTGCAACCATACAATTTTTTTTGTGTAGCCTCAGACTGTGGTCGTACATCAGCGTATCAAATATGGTGAAAAAATCTCTTTGCGTTACGAAGTTATAGCCATTTATGTGTAAAAACACAAAATTTAAAGGTAATTTTTCGTTTTTTGCAATTTTCAGCCATTTCTGACGAAAATTTTAATACAATGCCAATAGAACTTTTTGTTCAGAAGGTAATGCAATATTCTTCCTATGATGTTTTCGAGTCGATCAGAATTACGCTCGCGGAGATATTCGCGCGTGTTTTTTAAGTGCTATTTTGCCGCGCAGGGTTAACCGTAAGGCCAATTCTGGCATGTTTGGTATCGTTGGACTCGGCAACTATTCAGGACTCCAAGGAAACAAGTCCCGTGAAAATACGTCAATCGGAGCCAAAGTTATAGGCGTTTAAAGCATAAGTCTGACCACTAGGTGGCGCTGTGACGAAACTCTGCATGCACCCTAAGTTCCTGACTCGCATCACAAGTACCAAGTATCGTGTCAATAGGCTTAAGTTTGGCGAAGATACAGCCTCAAATCCGTTTTTTTGCGCTCTACGTAAAATTCGTTGACGCGGTTTACGGAAACGGATGGACGAATTGACATGAATTCCATAACTTTTTGCCGTGAGGGTCTGTAGATGCTACATACCGATTTTCGTGGAAATTGGGCAAAAGCTCTAGGACAAGTTCGCAAAAGTAGGTTTTACGAATAATTCAAAATGGCGGAAAAATTTCCATGACGGAAAATGACGTCATAGGGTCCAATCGAATCGTCTTGAGCCAAGGAATCAGAGGAAACAAGAATTTTGTTTCTAGGACTTACAGATCAGAAGTTATAAGCAAAAACGTAAGTGCAACTTTGGACTGTTGGTGGCGCTAGCGGGTTAGAGATAGAGACTCCTAATTTGCTGTGGGGACACATTGGACTGTCCTTTATCAGTGTGCCAAATTTCATAACTTTCCTACTTACGGTTCTATGGGCTGCCATAGACCGCAATGGCGGAAGAAGAAGAAGAAGCAGAATAATTATTATAATAAATATAGCTGCAAGCAGCAATGCCGGGGTCAAGCCAAAAAGGGCACAGAAGAAAGTAAAGTTGAATTCAAATGAGCAGTTTAAAGAACCTAGGAAAATCTCTTGATTTCAGACTAAATAATATAACAGTTATCAGCAAAAAAGCTGTGTTTTCATTCAGTGTAATCTCTTCCTCTCCTCTCGAGGAGCATTGACAACTAGAACACTGAAGAAAATGTGAGTGGTGCTTGCAGTGGCAATTCTCAGCTCACAAAATGTTACAGTGGTGTTAATGAGTCAAAAGAGACCACCCCCATGTCTCTACGATGTTCTGATGCAGAGATATAGCTCTTGTAAAAAGGGTTGATAAGGTATCCTAATTGGTTGCTAAGGAGTTAATTGGCATGCACCAATGATCTCCAAGCCATGAAAGGAATAATACATGATGACCCAAGATTTTAGATGTACTGTTGGAGTAGTTTTAGGCAAAAATACCATATTTCTATCTCAAAACCATAAGGTGGCGCAATGACAAAGTTGTGCATGTAATCTCAGGTCATAACTGTGTTACATCTAGCTAGTTTTATGACTATACACTTTAGTTTAGTGAAGAAACAGTTGTATGACCATAGGGTGGCTTGATTTCAAAGGTTTTGTTCAATTATAGGGCCACCTACTGGTGCAGGTATACCATTTTTTTTGTGTGGCCTCGGACTCTGCTCATACATCAGTGTATCAAATCTGGTGAAAAAATCTCTTTTCGTTGCGAAGTTATAACCATTTATGTGTAAAAATACAAAATTTCAAGGTAATTTTTCGTTTTTTGCATTTTTCGGCCATTTCTGATAAAAATTTTAATATAACGCCAATAGAACTTTTTG
The DNA here is from genome assembly GCF_030506205.2 of Paramisgurnus dabryanus. Taxonomy (NCBI): domain Eukaryota; kingdom Metazoa; phylum Chordata; class Actinopteri; order Cypriniformes; family Cobitidae; genus Paramisgurnus; species Paramisgurnus dabryanus. Next base: position 16,965,194 of record NC_133353.1, on the reverse strand, counting down.
TTCAGAAGGTAACGCAATATTCTTCCTATGGTGTTTTCGAGTCGATCGGAATAACGCTCGCCGAGATATTCGCGCGTGTTTTTTAAGTGCTCTTTTGCTGCGCAGGGTTAACCGTAAGGCGAAATCTGGCATGTTTGGTATCGTTGGACTCAGCAACTATTCAGAACTCCAAAGAAACAAGTCCCGTGAAAATACGTCAATCGGAGCCAAAGTTATAGGGGTTTAAAGCATAAGTCTGACCACTAGGTGGCGCTGTGACGAAACTCTGCATGCACCCTTAGTTCCTGACTGGCATCACAAGTACCAAGTATCGTGTCAATAGGCTTAAGTTTGGCGAAGATACAGCCTCAAATCCGTTTTTTTGTGCTCTACTTAAAATTCGTTGACGCGGTTTACGGAAACGGATGGACGAATTGACATGAATTCCATAACTTTTTGCCGTGAGGGTCTATAGATGCTACATACCGATTTTCGTGGAAATCGGGCAAAAGCTCTAGGACGAGTTCGCAAAAGTAGGTTTTACGAATAACTCAAAATGGCGGAAAAATTTTCATGACGGAAAATGACGTCATAGGGTCTAATCGAATCGTCCTGAGCCAAGGAATCAGAGGAAACAAGAATTTCGTTTCTAAGACTTACGGATCAAAAGTTATAAGCAAAAACGTAAGTGCAACTTTGGACTGTTGGTGGCGCTAGAGGGTTGGAGTTAGAGACTCCAAATTTGCTGTGGGGACACATTGGACTGTCCTTTATCAGTGTGCCAAATTTCATAACTTTCCTACGTACGGTTCTATGGGCTGCCATAGACCGCAATGGCGGAAGAAGAAGAAGAAGAAGAAGCAGAATAATAATTATAATAATAAGAAAACTAACAAATACAATAGGGGTCTTCGCCCCTTCGGGGCTTGACCCCTAATAATAATAAGAAAACTAACAAATACAATAGGGGTCTTCGCCCCTTCGGGGCTTGACCCCTAAATATAGCTGCAAGCAGCAATGCCGGGGTCAAGCCGAAAAGGGCACAGAAGGATGTAAAGTTGCGTTTGGATAAGCAGACTGAAGAACCTAGGTAAACCTAATGATTTCAGATGAAAAAATGCAAAGGTAATCAACAAAAATAATCTATATTCTTGTCTACTGCAACTGTCCTTCGGTTATTGACAATCATGGAACATTAGAGCACTGAAGGACATGTATGTGATGCTTACAGTGGGCAAACATGGGTCACAGCATGTTACAACAAGTTAAAAGAGTCAAAAGAGACCATCCCCATGTCTCTGTGATGTTCTGATACAGAGAAAAAGCTCTTGCAAAAACAGTTGATAACGTATTCTCATTGGTTGCTAGAGAGTAAATGGACATCCTCTAGTGATTATAGTCAAAGCCATGAAAGGAATAATCCATGATGACTCATGGTTTTAGATGTGTTGTTGCAGTAGTTTTAGGCAAAAAATGCCATATTCTATCTCAAAACCAGTAGGTGGCGCAATGACAAAATTCGTGCATGCAACCTCAGGTCATAAATGTGTTACATCTAGCTAGTTTTATGACTATACACTTTAGTTTAGTGAAGAAACAGTTGTATGACCATAGGGTGGCTTGATTTCAAAGGTTTTGTTCAATTATAAGGCCAACTAGTGGTGCAACCATACAATTTTTTTTGTGTAGCCTCAGACTGTGGTCGTACATCAGCGTATCAAATATGGTGAAAAAATCTCTTTGCGTTACGAAGTTATAACCATTTATGTGTAAAAACACAAAATTTAAAGGTAATTTTTCGTTTTTTGCAATTTTCGGCCATTTCTGATGAAAATTTTAATATAGTGCCAATAGAACTTTTTGTTCAGAAGGTAATGCAATATTCTTCCTATGATGTTTTCGAGTCGATCAGAATTACGCTCGCGGAGATATTCGCGCATGTTTTTTAAGTGCTGTTTTGCTGCGCAGGGCTAACCGTAAGGCGAAAACTGGCATGTTTGGCATCGTTGGACTCGGCGACTATTCAGGACTCCTAAAAATCAAGTCCCGTCAAAATACGTTGATCACAGCCAAAGTTATAGGTGTAAAAAACATCTGTCTGGCCACTAGGTGGCGCTGCGACGAAACTGTGCATGCACACTCAGTTCCTGACTGGCATCACAAGTACCAAGTGTCGTGTCAATAGGCCTAAGTTTGACGAAGATACAGCCTAAAATCTGTTTTTTTGTGCTCTACGAAAATTTTGTTGACGCGCTATACGACAACGGATTGGTTTATCGAAATTCTTTTGATAACTTTTTGCCGTGAGGGTCTCTAGATGCTACATACCAATTTTCGCGGCAATCGGGTAAAAACTCTAGGACGAGTTCGCAAAAGTAGGTTTTACGAATAATTCAAAATGGCGGAAAAAATTTCATGACGGAAAATGACGTCATAGGGTCCAATCGAATCGTCTTGAGCCAAGGAATCAGAGGAAACAAGAATTTCATTTCTAGGACTTACGGATCAGAAGTTATAAGCAAAAACATAAGTTCAACTTTGGACTGTTGGTGGCGCTAGCGGGTTAGAGATAGAGACTCCAAATTTGCTGTGGGGACACATTGGACTGTCCTTTATCAGTGTGCCAAATTTCATAACTTTCCTACGTACGGTTCTATGGGCTGCCATAGACCGCAATGGCGGAAGAAGAATAACTAATAATAATAATAATAAATATAGCTGCAAGCAGCAATGCCGGGGTCAAGCCAAAAAGGGCACATAAGAAAGTAAAGTTGAATTCGGATGAGCAGTTTAAAGAACCTGGGAAAATCTCTTGATTTCAGACTAAATAATATAACAGTTATCAGCAAAAAAGCTGTTTTCATTCAGTGTCATCTCTCCCTCTCTTCTTGAGGAGCATTGACAACTAGAACACTGAAGAAAATGTGAGTGGTGCTTGCAGTGGCAATTCTCAGCTCACAAAATGTTACAGTGGTGTTAATGAGTCAAAAGAGACCACCCCCATGTCTCTACGATGTTCTGATGCAGCTCTTGTAAAAAGGATTGATAAGGTATCCTAATTGGTTGCTAAGGAGTTAATTGGCATGCACCAATGATCTCCAAGCCATGAAAGGAATAATACATGATGACCCAAGATTTTAGATGTACTGTTGGAGTAGTTTTAGGTAAAAATACCATATTTCTATCTCAAAACCACTAGGTGGCGCAATGACAAAGTTGTGCATACAACCTCAGTTCATAACTGTGTTACATCTAGCTAGTTTTATGACTATACACTTTAGTTTAGTGAAGAAATAGTTGTATGACCATAGGGCTTGCTTGATATGAAAGATTTTGTTCAATTATAGGGCCACCTAGTGGTTCAGGCATACCAATTTTTTTGTGTGGCCTCAGACTCTGCTCATACATCAGTGTATCAAATCTGGTGAAAAAATTTCTTTTCGTTGCGAAGTTATAACAATTTATGTATAAAAACACAAATTGTAAAAGGTAATTTTTCGTTTTTTGCAATTTTCGGCCATTTCTGATGAAAATTTTAATATAACGCCAATAGAACTTTTTGTTCAGAAGGTAATGCAATGTTCTTCCTATGGTGTTTTCGAGTCGATCGGAATAACGCTCGCGGAGATATTCGCGCATGTTTTTTAAGTGCTGTTTTGCTGCGCAGGGCTAACCGTAAGGCGAAATCTGGCATGTTTGGTATTGTTGGACTCGGCGACTATTCAGAACTCCTAAAAATCAAGTCCCGTAAAAATACGTTGATCACAGCCAAAGTTATAGGTGTAAGAAACATCTGTCTGGCCACTAGGTGGCGCTGCGACGAAACTGTGCATGCACACTCAGTTCCTGACTGGCATCACAAGTATCAAGTGTCATGTCAATAGGCCTAAGTTTGACGAAGATACAGCCTAAAATCTGTTTTTTCGCGCTCTACGTAAAATTTGTTGACGCGCTATACAACAACGGATTGGTTTATCGAAATTCTTTTGATAACTTTTTGCCGTGAGGGTCTCTAGATGCTACATACCAATTTTCGCGGCAATCGGGTAAAAACTCTAGGACGAGTTCGCAAAAGTAGGTTTTACGAATAATTCAAAATGGCGGAAACATTTTCATGACGGAAAATGACGTCATAGGGTCCAATCGAATCGTCTTGAGCCAAGGAATCAGAGGAAACAAGAATTTCGTTTCTAGGACCTAAGGTTCAGAAGTAATAAGCAAAAACATAAGTTCAACTTTGGACTGTTGGTGGCGCTAGCGGGTTAGAGATAGAGACTCCAAATTTGCTGTGGGGACACATTGGACTGTCCTTTATCAGTGTGCCAAATTTCATAACTTTCCTACGTACGGTTCTATGGGCTGCCATAGACCGCAATGGCGGAAGAAGAATAATAATAATAATAATAAAAAGAAAACTAACGGATACAATAGGGGTCTTCGCCCCTTCGGGGCTTGACCCCTAATAAATATAGCTGCAAGCAGCGATACCGGGGTCAAGCCAAACATGGCAAAAAATGATTCATACGTGATGACTGCCATGATTTAACATCTAAGTTTGCATTAGTTTTATGAAAAAAGCAATTTACCGAAAAGGGCACAGAAGGATGTAAAGTTGCGTTTGGATAAGCAGACTGAAGAACCTAGGTAAACCTAATGATTTCAGATGAAAAAATGCAAAGGTAATCAACAAAAATAATCTATATTCTTGTCTACTGCAACTGTCCTTCGGTTATTGACAATCATGGAACATTAGAGCACTGAAGGACATGTATGTGATGCTTACAGTGGGCAAACATGGGTCACAACATGTTACAACAAGTTAAAAGAGTCAAAAGAGACCATCCCCATGTCTCTGTGATGTTCTGATACAGAGAAAAAGCTCTTGCAAAAACAGTTGATAACGTATTCTCATTGGTTGCTAGAGAGTAAATGGACATCCTCTAATGATTATAGTCAAAGCCATGAAAGGAATAATCCATGATGACTCATGGTTTTAGATGTGTTGTTGCAGTAGTTTTAGGCAAAAAATGCCATATTCTATCTCAAAACCAGTAGGTGGCGCAATGACAAAATTCGTGCATGCAACCTCAGGTCATAAATGTGTTACATCTAGCTAGTTTTTTGACTATACACTTTAGTTTAGTGAAGAAACAGTTGTATGACCATAGGGTGGCTTGATTTCAAAGGTTTTGTTCAATTATAAGGCCAACTAGTGGTGCAACCATACAATTTTTTTTGTGTAGCCTCAGACTGTGGTCGTACATCAGCGTATCAAATATGGTGAAAAAATCTCTTTGCGTTACGAAGTTATAACCATTTATGTGTAAAAACACAAAATTTTAAGGTAATTTTTCGTTTTTTGCAATTTTCGGCCATTTCTGATGAAAATTTTAATATAGTGCCAATAGAACTTTTTGTTCAGAAGGTAATGCAATATTCTTCCTATGATGTTTTCGAGTCGATCAGAATTACGCTCGCGGAGATATTCGCGCGTGTTTTTTAAGTGCTGTTTTACTGCGCAGGGCTAACCGTAAGGCGAAATCTGGCATGTTTGGTATCGTTGGACTCGGCGACTATTCAGGACTCCTAAAAATCAAGTCCCGTCAAAATACGTTGATCACAGCCAAAGTTATAGGTGTAAAAAACATCTGTCTGGCCACTAGGTGGCGCTGAGACGAAACTGTGCATGCACACTCAGTTCCTGACTGGCATCACAAGTACCAAGTGTCGTGTCAATAGGCCTAAGTTTGACAAAGATACAGCCAAAAATCTGTTTTTTTGCGCTCTACAAAAATTTTGTTGACGCGCTATACGACAACGGATTGGTTTATCGAAATTCTTTTGATAACTTTTTGCCGTGAGGGTCTCTAGATGCTACATACCAATTTTCGCGGCAATCGGGTAAAAACTCTAGGACGAGTTCGCAAAAGTAGGTTTTACGAATAATTCAAAATGGCGGAAAAAATTTCATGACGGAAAATGACGTCATAGGGGCCAATCGAATCGTCTTGAGCCAAGGAATCAGAGGAAATAAGAATTTCATTACTAGGACGTACAGAACAGAAGTTATAAGCAAAAACATAAGTTCAACTTTGGACTGTTGGTGGCGCTAGCGGGTTAGAGATAGAGACTCCAAATTTGCTGTGGGGACACATTGGACTGTCCTTTATCAGTGTGCCAAATTTCATAACTTTCCTACGTACGGTTCTATGGGCTGCCATTGACTTCAATGGCGGAAGAACAAGAAGAAGATTAATAATAATAATAATAAGAAAACTAACAATAACAATAGGTGTCTACGCCACTTCGTGGCTTGACCCCTAATAATAATAATAAAAAGAAAACTAACGGATACAATAGGGGTCTTCGCCCCTTCGGGGCTTGACCCCTAATAAGAAAACTAACAAATACAATAGGGGTCTTCGCCCCTTCGGGGCTTGACCCCTAAATATAGCTGCAAGCAGCGATACCGGGGTCAAGCCGAAAAGGGCACAGAAGGGTGTAAAGTTGAGTTTGGATAAGCAGACCAAAGAACCTAGGTAAACCTAATGATTTCAGATGAAAAAACGCAAAAGTAATCAACAAAAATAATCTATGTTCTAATCCACTGCAATCGTCCTTCTGTTATTGACAGTCATGGAACATTAGAGCACAGAAGGATATGTGAGTGATGTTTGCAGTGGCATAACATGGGTCACAACATGTTACAACAAGTTAAATCAGTCAAAAGAGACCATCCCCATGTCTCTACGATGTTCTGATGCAGAGAAAAAGCTCTTTCAAAAACAGTTGATTAGGTAATCTCATTGGTTGCTAGAGAGTAGATTCACATCCACCAGCGATAATAGTCCAAGCCATGAAATGAAGAATCCATGATGACTTATGATATTAGATGTGTTGTTGCAGTAGTTTTAGGCAAAAATTGCTATTTTCTATCTCCAAGCCACTAGGTGGCGCTATGACAAAATTGTGCATGCAACCTCAGGGCATGACTGTGTTACATTTAGCTAGTTTTCTGACTATACACTTTATTTCAGCAAAGAAATAGTTGTATGACCATAGGGCTTGCTTGATATGAAAGGTTTTGTCCAATTATAAGGCCAACTAGTGGTGAAGGCATACCAATGTTTTTGTGTGACCTCAGACTCTGCTCGTACATCAGCGTATCAAATCTGGTGAAAAAATCTCTTTTCGTTGCGAAGTTATGACCATTTATGTGTAAAAAACACAAAATCTAAAGGTAATTTTTCGTTTTTTGCAATTTTCGGCCATTTCTGATGAAAATTTTAATATAACGCCAATAGAACTTTTTGTTCAGAAGGTAATGCAATGTTCTTCCTATGGTGTTTTCAAGTCGATCGGAATAACGCTCGCGGAGATATTCGCGCGTTTTTTTTAAGTGCTGTTTTGCTGCGCAGGGCTAACCGTAAAGCGAAATCTGGCATGTTTGGTATCGTTGGACTCGGCGACTACTCAGGACTCCTAAAGATCAAGTCCCGTCAAAATACGTTGATCGCAGCCAAAGTTATAGGTGTATAAATCATCTGTCTGGCCACTAGGTGGTGCTGCGACGACACTGTGCATGCACACTCAGTTCATGACTGGCATCACAAGTACCAAGTGTCGTGTCAATAGGCCTAAGTTTGACGAAGATACAGCCTAAAATCAGTTTTTTTGCGCTCTACGTAAAATTTGTTGACACGCTATACGACAACGGATTGGTTTATCAAAATTCTTTTAATAACTTTTTGCCGTGAGCGTCTCTAGATGCTACATACCAATTTTCGCGGCAATCGGGTAAAAACTCTAGGACGAGTTCGCAAAAGTAGGTTTTACGAATAATTCAAAATGGCGGAAAAATTTTCATGACGGAAAATGACGTCATAGGGTCCAATCGAATCGTCTTGAGCCAAGGAATCAGAGGAAACAGGAATTTCATTTCTAGGACTTACGGATCAGAAGTTATAAGCAAAAACATAAGTTCAAATTTGGACTGTTGGTGGCGCTAGCGGGTTAGAGATAGAGACTCCAAATTTGCTGTGGGGACACATTGGACTGTCCTTTATCAGTGTGCCAAATTTCATAACTTTCCTAAGTACGGTTCTATGGGCTGCCATAGACCACAATGGCGGAAGAAGAAGAAGAAGAAGAAGAAGAAGAAGAAGCAGAATAATTATTATAAATATAGCTGCAAGCAGCGATACCGGGGTCAAGCCAAACATGGCAAAAAATGATTCATACGTGATGACTGTCATGATTTAAGATATAAGTTTGCATTAGTTTTATGAAAAAAAAGCAATTGTTTCGTATCTTGAGACCACTAGGTGGCACTGTGCCGAAAGAATAGATGGTGGCTCAGGTCATGACTGTGATGACACATACCAAATTTAGTGTAAAAACAATAAAGCGATACGGAGATATAGCCTTAAATGACTTGACCACTAGGGGGCACTGACCAAAAAATAAATTGTGACTCAGGTCTTGATTGTGATGACACCCACCAAATTTGGTGTAAATACAATAAAGAGATGCAGAGATATAGCCTTAAATTACTTGACCACTAGGGGGCACTGACCAAAAAATAAATTGTGACTCAGGTCTTGATTGTGATGACACCCACCAAATTTGGTTTAAATACGATAAAGAGATGCAGAGATATAGCTTTAAATCTCTTGACCACTAGGGGGCACCGGAAAGTTTACAAGTCCTTCCAGAACATGTTGCTGATGAACCATACCAAGTTTAATAACAATACGCAATTGCGTTTCTGAAATACTTGAACTTAAAGAAAAATTCAAAATGGCCGACACACAAAATGGCCGACCAAAAAACATTTGGTATCGTTTGACTCATCATGCCTCACGAAATCTAACAAGACCAGTCTCATAATTTTACATTCAAATTTGCAGTAGTTATAAGCAAAAATAGACATTTTTTATATCTCGTGACCAGTAGGGGGCAGTGTGACGAAATGGTGCATGCACCCTCAGGTCATCACTGATATGACATATACCAAGTCTCATATTAATACACAAAAGTTTTGCGAAGATACAGGCTCAAACACATTTTGGCGTGCTCGCCCTCGCATTCTTTGATGCGTTATACGACAACGGATAGGTCTACCGAAAATCTTTTGATAACTTTTTGTCTAGAATGTCTCTAGATGATGCAAACCAAAAAATCAAGCCAATCACACGAGTGCTCTAGGAGGAGTTCGAAAAAGTAGGTGTTCAATATAATTCAAAATGGCCGACCGGAAGTAGGTTTGACTCAGACATATTTGGTACAGTCCGACTCAGCATGAGCCAAGGAATCAATAGAGTGAAGTCTTATGTCATAGTGGCAATTTAATCAAATGATATAAAGATTAAAAAAATTTTTTTACATTTTCTGACCACTAGGTGGTGCCGTCCTAAAGATTTATAGGTGCGCTCAGAACATGTCACTGATGAACAATGCCAAATTTCGTAGCGATACGCCATTCTGTTTGTGAAATACTGAACTTAATGAGAAAATTCAAAATGGCCGACACCCAAAATGGCTGACTGAAAACCGTTTGGTATCGCTTGACTCGGCATGCCTCAAGGAATCTAACAAGACCACCTTCATGATTTTAGACTCAAGTTTGAAGTAGTTATAAGCGAAAATAGGCATTTTTCGAATCTCGTGACCACTAGGTGGCGCTGTGACGAAACGTTGCAGGCACCCTCCGGTCATGACTGCAATGACATATACCAAGTTTCGTGTCGATACACAAAAGTTTTGCGAAGATACGGCCTCACGTCCGTTTTGGCGTGCTCGCCGCCTTATATGGTGTCACTGTATGCGACAACGCATTGGTCTATCAAAAAGCTTTTGATAACTTTTTGTCTGGGGTGTCTCTAGATGCTACATACCAAAGGACATGCAAATCGGACAAACGCTCTAGGAGGAGTTCGAAAAAGTAGGTTTTACGGAAAATTCAAAATGGCGGAAAGATGTGCATGACACAAATGACATCAATGTGTGCAATTTAATCATCATGAGCCAAGGATTCAGAGGAAATAAGAATTTAGTTTCTAGGACTCACGGGTCAGAAGTTATGAGCATGAACAGAAGTGGATTTTTGGACAGTTGGTGGCGCTAGAGGGTTTGAGTTAGACACACCTATGTTGCTATAGTAACTTCTTAGACTGTCCTCTACATGTGTGCCAAATTTCATAACTTTCCTACGTACGGTTCTATGGGCTGCCATTGACTTCAATGGCGGAAGAACAAGAAGAAGATTAATAATAATAATAATAAGAAAACTAACAATAACAATAGGTGTCTACGCCACTTCGTGGCTTGACCCCTAATAAGAAAACTAACAATAACAATAGGGTTCTACGCCCCTTCGGGGCTTGACCCCTAAATAGTAATAATAATAAAAAGAATATAGCTGCAAGCAGCAATACCGGGGTCAAGCCGAAAAGGGCACAGAAGGGTGTAAAGTTGAGTTTGGATAAGAGTACTAAAGAACCTATGTAAACCTCATGATTTCAGATGAAAAAAACCGCAAAAGTAATCAAAAAAAAATATCTATGTTATTGACAATCATGGAACATTAGAGCACAGAAGGACATGTGAGTGATGTTTGCAGTGGCATAATATGGGTCACATGTTACAACACGTTGAATCAGTCAAAAGAGACCATCCCCATGTCTCTACGATGTTCTGATGCAGAGAAAAAGCTCTTTCAAAACGGTTCATAAGGTATTCTCATTGGTTGCTAGAGAGTAAATTCACATCCACCAGTGATTATAGACCAAGCCATATGAAATGAAGAATCCATGATGACTCATGGTTTTAGATGTGTTGTTGCAGTAGTTTTAGGCAAAAATAGCTATTTTCTATCTCCAAACCACTAGGTGGCGCTATGACAAAATCGTGCATGCTACCTCGGGTCATATCTGCGTTACATCTAGCTAGTTTCATGACTATACACTTTAGTTCAGCAAAGAAATAGTTGTATGACCATAGGGCTTGCTTGATATGAAATATTTTGTTCAATTATAGGGCCACCTAGAGGTTCAGGCATACCAATTTTTTTGTGTGGCCTCAGACTCTGCTCATACATCAGCGTATCAAATCTGGTGAAAAAATGTCTTTTCGTTGCGAAGTTATAACCATTTATGTATAAATACACAAATTGTAAAAGGTAATTTTTCGTTTTTTGCAATTTTCGGCCATTTCTGATGAAAATTTTAATATAACGCCAATAGAACTTTTTGTTCAGAAGGTAATGCAATGTTCTTCCTATGGTGTTTTCGAGTCGATCGGAATAACGCTCGCGGAGATATTCGCGCATGTTTTTTAAGTGCTGTTTTGCTGCGCAGGGCTAACCGTAAGGCGAAATCTGGCATGTTTGGTATCGTTGGACTCGGCGACTATTCAGGACTCCTAAAAATCAAGTCCCGTCAAAATACATTGATCACAGCCAAAGTTATAGGTGTAAAAATCATCTGTCTGGCCACTAGGTGGCGCTGCGACGAAACTGTGCTTGCACACTCAGTTCCTGACTGCCATCACAAGTACCAAGTGTCGTGTCAATAGGCCTAAGTTTGACGAAGATACAGCCTAAAATCTGTTTTTTTGTGCTCTGCGTAAAATTTGTTGACGCGCTATACGACAACGGATTGGTTTATCGAAATTCTTTTGATAACTTTTTGCCGTGAGGGTCTCTAGATGCTACATACCGATTTTCGCGGCAATCGGGCAAAAGCTCTAGGACGAGTTCGAAAAAGTAGGTTTTACGAATAATTCAAAATGGCGGAAAAACTTTCATGACGGAAAATGACGTCATATGGTCCAGTCGAATCGTCTTGAGCCAAGGAATCAGAGGAAATAAGAATTTCGTTTCTAGGACCTACGGATCAGAAGTTATAAGCAAAAACATAAGTGCAACTTTGGACTGTTGGTGGCGCTAGAGGGTTAGAGATAGAGACTCCAAATTTGCTGTGGGGACACATTGGACTGTCCTTTATCAGTGTGCCAAATTTCATAACTTTCCTACGTACGGTTCTATGGGCTGCCATTGACTTTCGGCGGAAGAACGAGGAAGAAAAATAATAATAATAATAATAATAAGAAAACTAACAATAACAATAGGTGTCTACGCCACTTCGTGGCTTGACCCCTAAAAACTAACGGATACAATAGGGGTCTTCGCCCATTCTGGGCTTGACCCCTAATAATAAGAAAACTAACGGATACAATAGGGGTCTTCGCCCATTCTGGGCTTGACCCCTAAATATAGCTGCAAGCAGCAATACCGGGGTCAAGCCAAACAGGGCCCAAAAGGATTTAAAATTGAGATTGGATAAGCAGACTGAAGAACCTAGTTAAACCAAGTTTAATTAGTCAAAAGAGCCCACCCCCGTGTCTCTACGATGTTCCGATGCTGAGATATAGCTTTTGCAAAACCGGTTGATAAGGTATTCTCATTGGTTGCTAGGGAGTGAATTGGCAACCATCAGTGATTATAGTCAAAGCCATGAAAGGAATAATCCATGATGACTCATGGTTTTAGAAGTGTTGTTGCAGTAGTTTTAAGCAAAAAATACCATATTCTATCTCAAAACCAGTAGGTGGCGCAATGACAACATTGTGCATGCAACATCAGGTCATAACTGTGTTACATCTAGCTAGTTTTATGACTATACACTTTAGTTTAGTGAAGAAACAGTTGTATGACCATAGGGCTGGCTTGATATCAAAGGTTTTGTTCAATTATAGGGCCACCTAGTGGTGCAAGCATACAATTTTTTTTGTGTGGCCTCAAAATATGCTCATACATCAGGGAATCAAATATGGTGAAAAAATCTATTTTCGTTGCGAAGTTATAACCATTTATGTGTAAAAAACACAAAATGTAAAGGTAATTTTTCGTTTTTTGCAATTTTCGGCCATTTCTGATGAAAATTTTAATATAACGCCAATAGAGTTTTTTGTTCAGAAGGTAATGCAATGTTCTTCCTATGGTGTTTTCGAGTCGATCGGAATAACGCTCGCGGAGATATTTGAGCGTGTTTTTTAAGTGCTATTTTCCCGCGCAGGGTTAACCGTAAGGCGAATTCTGGCATGTTTGGTATCGTTGGACTCGGCAACTATTCAGAACTCCAAAGAAACAAGTCCCGTGAAAATATGTCAATCGGAGCCAACGTTATAGGCGTTTAAAGCATAAGTCTGACCACTAGGTGGCGCTGTGACGAAACTCTGCATGCACCCTAAGTTCCTGACTCGCATCACAAGTACCAAGTATCGTGTCAATAGGCTTAAGTTTGGCGAAGATACAGCCTCAAATCCGTTTTTTTGCGCTCTACGTAAAATTCGTTGACGCGGTTTACAGAAACGGATGGACGAATTGACATGAATTCCATAACTTTTTGCCGTGAGGGTCTGTAGATGCTACATACCGATTTTCGTGGAAATTGGGCAAAAGCTCTAGGACGAGTTCGCAAAAGTAGGTTTTACGAATAATTCAAAATGGCGGAAAAATTTCCATGACGGAAAATGACGTCATAGGGTCAAATCGAATCGTCTTGAGTCAAGGAATCAGAGGAAACAAGAATTTTGTTTCTAGGACTTACAGATCAGAAGTTATAAGCAAAAACGTAAGTGCAACTTTGGACTGTTGGTGGCGCTAGCGGGTTAGAGATAGAGACTCCAAATTTGCTGTGGGGACACATTGGACTGTCCTTTATCAGTGTGCCAAATTTCATAACTTTCCTACTTACGGTTCTATGGGCTGCCATAGACCGCAATGGCGGAAGAAGAAGAAGAAGAAGAAGCAGAATAATTATTATAATAATAATAATAAGAAAACTAACAAATACAATAGGGGTCTTCGCCCCTTCGGGGCTTGACCCCTAAATATAGCTGCAAGCAGCAATGCCGGGGTCAAGCCAAAAAGGGCACATAAGAAAGTAAAGTTGAATTCGGATGAGCAGTTTAAAGAACCTGGGAAAATCTCTTGATTTCAGACTAAATAATATAACAGTTATCAGCTAAAAAGCTGTGTTTTCATTCAGTGTCATCTCTCCCTCTCTTTCGTCGAGCATTGATAACTAGAACACTGACGTAAAAATGAGTGGTGCTTCTAGTGGCAATACTCAGCTCACAAAATGTTACAGTGGTGTTAATGAGTCAAAAGAGCCCACCCCCATGTCTCTGCGATGTTCTGATGCAGAGAAAAAGCTCTTGCAAAAACAGTTGATAACGTATTCTCATTGGTTGCTAGAGAGTAAATGGACATCCACTAGTGATTATAGTCAAAGCCATGAAAGGAATAATCCATGATGACTCATGGTTTTAGATGTGTTGTTGCAGTAGTTTTAGGCAAAAAATGCGTTATTCTATCTCAAAACCAGTAGGTGGCGCAATGACAAAATTGTGCATGCAACCTCAGGTCATAACTGTGTTACATCTAGCTAGTTTTATGACTATACACTTTAGATTAGTGAAGAAACAGTTGTATGACCATAGGGCTGGCTTGATTTCAAAGGTTTTGTTAAATTATAAGGCCAACTAGTGGTGCAACCATACAATTTTTTTTGTGTAGCCTCAGACTGTGGTCGTACATCAGCGTATCAAATCTGGTGAAAAAATCTCTTTTCGTTACGAAGTTATAACCATTTATGTGTAAAAAACACAAAATGTAAAGGTAATTTTTCGTTTTTTGCAATTTTCAGCCATTTCTGATGAAAATTTTAATACAATGCCAATAGAACTTTTTGTTCAGAAGGTAATGCAATATTCTTCCTATGATGTTTTCGAGTCGATCGGAATAACGCTCGCGGAGATATTCGCGCATGTTTTTTAAGTGCTATTTTGCCGCGCAGGGTTAACCGTAAGGCCAATTCTGGCATGTTTGGTATCGTTGGACTCGGCAACTATTCAGAACTCCAAAGAAACAAGTCCCGTGAAAATACGTCAATCGGAGCCAAAGTTATAGGCGTGTAAAGCATAAGTCTGACCACTAGGTGGCACTGTGACGAAACTCTGCATGCACTCGTAGTTCCTGACTGGCATCACAAGTACCAAGTATCGTGTCAATAGGCTTAAGTTTGCCGAAGATACAGCCTCAAATCCGTTTTTTTGCGCTCTACGTAAAATTTGTTGACGCGGTTTACGAAAACAAATTGACGAATTGACATGAATTCCATAACTTTTTGCCGTGAGGGTCTGTAGATGCTACATACCGATTTTCGTGGAAATCGGGCAAAAGCTCTAGGACGAGTTCGTAAAAGTAGGTTTTACGAATAAATCAAAATGGCGGAAAAATTTTCATGACGGAAAATGACGTCATAGGGTCCAATCGAATCGTCTTGAGCCAAGGAATCAGAGGAAACAAGAATTTCGTTTCTAGGACTTACGGATCAGAAGTTATAAGCAAAAACATAAGTTCAAATTTGGACTGTTGGTGGCGCTAGCGGGTTAGAGATAGAGACTCCAAATTTGCTGTGGGGACACATTGGACTGTCCTTTATCAGTGTGCCAAATTTCATAACTTTCCTACGTACGGTTCTATGGGCTGCCATAGACCGCAATGGCGGAAGAAGAAGAAGAAGAAGAAGCAGAATAATTATTATAATAATAATAATAAGAAAACTAACAAATACAATAGGGGTCTTCGCCCCTTCGGGGCTTGACCCCTAAATATAGCTGCAAGCAGCAATACCGGGGTCAAGCCGAAAAGGGCACAGAAGGGTGTAAAATTGAGTTTGGATAAGAATACTAAAGAACCTATGTAAACCTCATTATGTCAAATGAAAAAAACGCAAAAGTAATCAACAAAAATAATCTATGTTATTGTCTACTGCAATCATCCTTCTGTTATTGACAATCCTGGAACATTAGAGCACTGAAGGACATGTGAGTGATGTTTGCAGTGGCATAAAACACAACATGTTACAACAAGTTAAATCAGTCAAAAGAGACCATCCCCATGTCTCTATGATGTTCTGATGCAAAGAAAAAGCTCTTTCAAAAACGGTTGATAAGGTATTCTCATTGGTTGCTAGAGAGTAAATTCACATCCACCAGTGATTATAGTCCAAGCCATGAAATGAAGAATCCATGATGACTTATGATTTTAGATGTGTTGTTGCAGTAGTTTTAGGCAAATATAGCTATTTTTTATCTCCAAACCACTAGGTGGCACTATGACAGAATCGTGCATGCAACCTCAGGTCATGACTGCGTTACATCTAGCTAGTTTCATGACTATACACTTTAGTTCAGTAAAGAAATAGTTGTATGACCATAGGGCTTGCTTGATATGAAAGATTATGTTCAATTATAGGGCCACCTAGTGGTTCAGGCAAACCAATTTTTTTGTGTGGCCTCAGACTCTGCTCATACATCAGCGTATCAAATCTGGTGAAAAAATCTCTTTTCGTTGTGAAGTTATAACCATTTATGTGTAAAAACCACAAATTTTAAAGGTAATTTTTCGTTTTTTGCAATTTTCGGCCATTTCTGATGAAAATTTTAATATAACGCCAATAGAACTTTTTGTTCAGAAGGTAATGCAATGTTCTTCCTATGGTGTTTTCGAGTCGATCGGAATAACGCTCGCGGAGTTATTCGCGCGTGTTTTTTAAGCGCTATTTTAATGCACAGGGCTAACCGTAAGACGAAATCTGGCATGTTTGGTATCGTTGGACTCGGCAACTATTCAGAACTCTAAAGAAACAAGTCCCGTGAAAATATGTCAATCGGAGCCAAAGTTATAGGCGTTTAAAGCATAAGTATGACAACTAGGTGGCGCTGTGACGAAACTCTGCATGCACCCTAAGTTCCTGACTCGCATCACAAGTACCAAGTATCGTGTCAATAGGCTTAAGTTTGGTAAAGATACAGCCTCAAATCCGTTTTTTTGCGCTCTACGTAAAATTCGTTGACGCGGTTTACGGAAACGGATGGACGAATTGACATGAATTCCATATCTTTTTGCCGTGAGGGTCTGTAGATGCTACATACCGATTTTCGTGGAAATTGGGCAAAAGCTCTAGGACGAGTTCGCAAAAGTAGGTTTTACGAATAATTCAAAATGGCGGAAAAATTTCCATGACGGAAAATGACGTCATAGGGTCAAATCGAATCGTATTGAGCCAAGGAATTAGAGGAAACAAGAATTTTGTTTCTAGGACTTACGGATCAGAAGTTATAAGCAAAAACGTAAGTGCGACTTTGGACTGTTGGTGGCGCTAGAGGGTTGGAGATAGAGACTCCAAATTTGCTATGGGGACACATTGGACTGTCCTTTATCAGTGTGCCAAATTTCATAACTTTCCTACGTACGGTTCTATGGGCTGCCATAGACCGCAATGGCGGAAGAAGAAACGGAAGAAGAATAACTAATAATAATAATAAGAAAACTAACAAATACAATAGGGGTCTTCGCCCCTTCGGGGCTTGACCCCTAATAATAATAAAAAGAAAACTAACGGATACAATAGGGGTCTTCGCCCCTTCAGGGCTTGACCCCTAATTATTAATATAGCTGCAAGCAGCAATGCCGGGGTCAAGCCAAAAAGGGCACATAAGAAAGTAAAGTTGAATTCGGATGAGCAGTTTAAAGAACCTGGGAAAATCTCTTGATATCAGACTAAATAATATAACAGTTATCAGCAAAAAAGCTGTGTTTTCATTCAGTGTCATCTCTCCCTCTCTTCTCGAGGAGCATTGACAACTAGAACACTGAAGAAAATGTGAGTGGTGCTTGCAGTGGCAATTCTCAGCTCACAAAATGTTACAGTGGTGTTAATGAGTCAAAAGAGACCACCCCCATGTCTCTACGATGTTCTGATGCAGAGATATAGCTCTTGCAAAAAGGGTTGATAAGGTATCCTAATTGGTTGCTAAGGAGTTAATTGGCATGCACCAATGATCTCCAAGCCATGAAAGAACAATACATGATGACCCAAGATTTTAGATGTACTGTTGGAGTAGTTTTAGGCAAAAATACCATATTTCTATCTCAAAACCACTAGGTGGCGCAATGACAAAGTTGTGCATGCAACCTCAGTTCATAACTGTGTTACATCTAGCTAGTTTTATGACTATACACTTTAGTTTAGTGAAGAAATAGTTGTATGACCATAGGGCTTGCTTGATATGAAAGATTTTGTTCAATTATAAGGCCACCTAGTGGTTCAGGCATACCAATTTTTTTTGTGTGGCCTCAGACTCTGCTCATACATCAGCGTATCAAATCTGGTGAAAAAATGTATTTTCGTTGCGAAGTTATAACCATTTATGTATAAAAACACAAATTGTAAAAGGTAATTTTTCGTTTTTTGCAATTTTCGGCCATTTCTGATAAAAATTTTAATATAACGCCAATAGAACTTTTTGTTCAGAAGGTAATGCAATGTTCTTCCTATGGTGTTTTCGAGTCGATCGGAATAACGCTCGCGGAGATATTCGCGCATGTTTTTTAAGTGCTGTTTTGCTGCGCAGGGCTAACCGTAAGGCGAAATCTGGCATGTTTGGTATCGTTGGACTTGGCGACTATTCAGGACTCCTAAAAATCAAGTCCCGTCAAAATACGTAGATCACAGCCAAAGTTATAGGTGTAAAAAACATCTGTCTGGCCACTAGGTGGCGCTGCGACGAAACTGTGCATGCACACTCAGTTCCTGACTGACATCACAAGTACCAAGTGTCGTGTCAATAGGCCAAAGATTGACGAAGATACAGCCTAAAATCTGTTTTTTTGCGCTCTACGTAAAATTTGTTGACGTGGTTTACGGAAACGGATGGACGAATTGACATGAATTCCATAACTTTTTGCCGTGAGGGTCTGTAGATGCTACATACCAATTTTCGTGGAAATCGGGCAAAAGCTCTAGGACGAGTTCGCAAAAGTAGGTTTTACGAATAATTCAAAATTGCGGAAAAAATTTTATGACGGAAATTGACGTCATATGGTCAAATCGAATCGTCTTGAGCCAAGGAATCAGAAGAAACAAGAATTTCGTTTCTAGGACCTACGGATCAGAAGTTATAAGCAAAAACATAAGTGCAACTTTGGACTGTTGGTGGCGCTAGAGGGTTAGAGATAGAGACTCCAAATTTGCTGTGGGGACACATTGGACTGTCCTTTATCAGTGTGCCAAATTTCATAACTTTCCTACGTACGGTTCTATGGGCTGCCATAGACCGCAATGGCGGAAGAAGAACCAGAATAACTAATAATAAGAAAACTAACAAATACAATAGGGGTCTTCGCCCCTTCGGGGCTTGACCCCTAAATATAGCTGCAAGCAGCAATACCGGGGTCAAGCCGAAAAGGGCCCAAAAGGATGTAAAATTGAGATTGGATAAGCAGACTGAAAAACCTAGTTAAACCAAGTTTAATTAGTCAAAAGAGCCCACCCCCGTGTCTCTACGATGTTCCGATGCAGAGATATAGCTTTTGCAAAACCGGTTGATAAGGTATTCTCATTGGTTGCTAGGGAGTGAATTGGCAACCATCAGTGATTATAGTCAAAGCCATGAAAGGAATAATCCATGATGACTCATGGTTTTAGAAGTGTTGTTGCAGTAGTTTTAGGCAAAATATACCATATTCTATCTCAAAACCAGTAGGTGGCGCAATGACAACATTGTGCATGCAACATCAGGTCATAACTGTGTTACATCTAGCTAGTTTTATGACTATACACTTTAGTTTAGTGAAGAAACAGTTGTATGACCATAGGGCTGGCTTGATATCAAAGGTTTTGTTCAATTATAGGGCCACCTAGTGGTGCAAGCATACAATTTTTTTTGTGTGGCCTCAAAATATGCTCATACATCAGGGTATCAAATATGGTGAAAAAATCTATTTTCGTTGCGAAGTTATAACCATTTATGTGTAAAAAAACACAAAATGTAAAGGTAATTTTTCGTTTTTTGCAATTTTCGGCCATTTCTGATAAAAATTTTAATATAACGCCAATAGAGTTTTTTGTTCAGAAGGTAATGCAATGTTCTTCCTATGGCATTTTCGAGTCGATCGGAATAACGCTCGCGGAGATATTTGAGGGTGTTTTTTAAGTGTTATTTTGCCGCGCAGGGTTAACCGTAAGGCGAATTCTGGCATGTTTAGTATCGTTGGACTCGGCAACTATTCAGAACTCCAAAGAAACAAGTCCCGTGAAAATATGTCAATCGGAGCCAACGTTATAGGCGTTTAAAGCATAAGTCTGACCACTAGGTGGCGCTGTGACGAAACTCTGCATGCACCCTAAGTTCCTGACTCGCATCACAAGTACCAAGTATCGTGTCAATAGGCTTAAGTTTGGCAAAGATACAGCCTCAAATCCGTTTTTTTTGCGCTCTACGTAAAATTCGTTGACGCGGTTTACAGAAACGGATGGACGAATTGACATGAATTCCATAACTTTTTGCCGTGAGGGTCTGTAGATGCTGCATACCGATTTTCGTGGAAATTGGGCAAAAGCTCTAGGACGAGTTTGCAAAAGTAGGTTTTACGAATAATTCAAAATGGCGGAAAAATTTCCATGACGGAAAATGACGTCATAGGGTCAAATCGAATCGTCTTGAGCCAAGGAATCAGAGGAAACAAGAATTTTGTTTCTAGGACTTAGGGATCAGAAGTTATAAGCAAAAACGTAAGTGCAACTTTGGACTGTTGGTGGCGCTAGAGGGTTGGAGATAGATACTCCAAATTTGCTGTGGGGACACATTGGACGGTCCTTTATCAGTGTGCCAAATTTCATAACTTTCCTACGTACGGTTCTATGGGCTGCCATAGACCGCAATGGCGGAAGAAGAAAAAGAAGAATAACTAATAATAAGAAAACTAACAAATACAATAGGGGTCTTCGCCCCTTCGGGGCTTGACCCCTAATAATAAATATAGCTGCAAGCAGCAATGCCGGGGTCAAGCCAAAAAGGGCACAGAAGAAAGTAAAGTTGAATTCGGATGATCAGTTTAAAGAACCTAAGAAAATCTCTTGATTTCAGACTAAGTAATATAACAGTTATCAGCAAAAAGCTGTGTTTTCATTCAGTGTAATCTCTCCCTCTCTTCTCGTGGAGCATTGACAACTAGAACACTGAAGAAAATGTGAGTGGTGCTTGCAGTGGCAATTCTCAGCTCACAAAATGTTACAGTGGTGTTAATGAGTCAAAAGAGACCACCCCCATGTCTCTACGATGTTCTGATGCAGAGATATAGCTCTTGTAAAAAGGATTGATAAGGTATCCTAATTGGTTGCTAAGGAATTAATTGGCATGCACCAATGATCTCCAAGCCATGAAAGGAATAATACATGATGACCCAAGATTTTAGATGTACTGTTGGAGTAGTTTTAGGCAAAAATACCATATTTCTATCTCAAAACCACTAGGTGGCGCAATGACAAAGTTGTGCATGCAACCTCAGTTCATAACTGTGTTACATCTAGCTAGTTTTATAACTATACACTTTAGTTTAGTGAAGAAATAGTTGTATGACCATAGGGCTTGCTTGATATGTAAGATTTTGTTCAATTATAGGGCCACCTAGTGGTTCAGGCATACCAATTTTTTTGTGTGGCCTCAGACTCTGCTCATACATCAGCGTATCAAATCTGGTGAAAAAATTTCTTTTCGTTGCGAAGTTATAACCATTTATGTATAAAAACACAAATTGTAAAAGGTAATTTTTCGTTTTTTGCAATTTTCGGCCAGTTCTGATGAAAATTTTAATATAACGCCAATAGAACTTTTTGTTCAGAAGGTAATGCAATGTTCTTCCTATGGTGTTTTCGAGTCGATCGGAATAACGCTCGCGGAGATATTCGCGCATGTTTTTTAAGTGCTGTTTTGCTGCGCAGGGCTAACCGTAAGGCGAAATCTGTCATGTTTGGTATCGTTGGACTCGGCGACTATTCAGGACTCCTAAAAATCAAGTCCCGTCAAAATACGTTGATCACAGCCAAAGTTATAGGTGTAAAAAACATCTGTCTGGCCACTAGGTGGCGCTGCGACGAAACTGTGCATGCACACTCAGTTCCTGACTGGCATCACAAGTACCAAGCGTCGTGTCAATAGGCCTAAGTTTGACGAAGATACAGCCTAAATTCTGTTTTTTGTGCTCTACGTAAAATTTGTTGACGCGCTATACGACAACGAATTGGTTTATCGAAATTCTTTTGATAACTTTTTGCCGTGAGGGTCTCTAGATGCTACATACCAATTTTCGCGGCAATCGGGCAAAAGCTCTAGGACGAGTTCGAAAAAGTAGGTTTTACGAATAATTCAAAATGGCGGAAAAATTTTCATGACGGAAAATGACGTCATAGGGTCCAGTCGAATCGTCTTGAGCCAAGGAATCAGAGGAAACAAGAATTTCGTTTCTAGGACCTACGGATCAGAAGTTATAAGCAAAAACATAAGTGCAACTTTGGACTGTTGGTGGCGCTAGAGGGTTAGAGATAGAGACTCCAAATTTGCTGTGGGGACACATTGGACTGTCCTTTATCAGTGTGCCAAAATTCATAACTTTCCTATGTACGGTTCTATGGGCTGCCATTGACTTTCGGCGGAAGAACGAGGAAGAAAAATAATAATAATAATAATAATAATAAGAAAACTAACAATAACAATAGGGTTCTACGCCCCTTCGGGGCTTGACCCCTAATAATAATAAGAAAACTAACAAATACAATAGGGGTCTTCGCCCCTTCGGGGCTTGACCCCTAAATATAGCTGCAAGCAGCAATTACCGGGGTCAAGCCAAAAAGGGCACTGAAGAAAGTAAAATTGAGTTCGGATAAGCAGTTTAAAGAACCTAGAAAAATCTCTTGATTTCAGACAAAATAATATAACAGTTATCAGCAACAAAGCTGTGTTCTCATTTAATTAATGAAATCTCTCCCTCTCTTCTCGACTAGCATAATCATGATAACTTGAACACTGAAGGAAAAGTAAGTGGTGCTTGCAGTGGCTCACAAAATGTTACAGTGGTGTTAATGAGTCAAAAGAGCCCACCCCCAAGTCTCTACGATGTTCTGATGCAGAGATATGGCTCTTGCAAAAATGGTTGATAAGGTATTCTCATTGGTTGCTAGGTAGGAAGTGAATTGGCAACCACCAATTATTATACTCCAAGCCATGAAAGGAATAATCCATGATGACTCATGGTTTTAGATGTGTTGTTGCAGTAGTTTTAGGCAAAAATACCATATTCTATCTCAAAACCAATAGGTGGCGCAATGAAAAAATTGTGCATGCAACATCAGGTCATGATTGTGTTACATCTAGCTAGTTTTATGACTATACACTTTAATTTAGTTAAGAAACAGTTGTATGACCATAAGGCTGGCTTGTTATCAAAGGTTTTGTTCAATTATAAGGCCATCTAGTGGTGCAAGCATACAATTTTTTTTGTGTAGCCTCAGAATGTGCTCATGCATCAGCGTATCAAATCTGGTGAAAAAATATATTTTCGTTACGAAGTTACAACCATTTATGTGTAAAAAATACAAAATTTAAGGGCAGTTTTTCGTTTTTTGCAATTTTCGGCCATTTCTGATGAAAATTTTAATATAATGCCATTAGAACTTTTTGTTCAGAAGGTAAGGTTAGTTTCTTCCTATGGTGTTTTCGAGTCGATCGGAATAACGCTCACGGAGTTATTAGCGCATGTTTTTTAAGTGCTATTTTGCTGCGTAGGGTTAACCGTAAGGCGAATCATGGCATGTTTGGTATCGTTGGACTCGGCGACTACTCAGTACTCCTAAAAATCAAGTCCCGTCAAAATACGTTGATCGCAGCCAAAGTTAAAGGCGTATAAAACATTCGACTGGCCACTAGTTGGTGCTGCAACGAAACTATGCATGCACGCTCAGTTCCAGACTGCCATCTCAAGTACCAAGTTTCGTGTCAATATGCCTAAGTTTGGCGAAGATACAGCCTAAAATCTGTTTTTTTGCGCTCTACTTAAAATTCGTTGAAGCGCTATACGACAACGGATTGGTTTATCGAAATTCTTTTGATAACTTTTTGCCTTGAGTGTCTCTAGATGCTGCATACCGATTTTCGTGGCAATCGTCTGAAAACTCTAGGACGAGTTCGCAAAAGTAGGTTTTACGAATAATTCAAAATGGCGGAAAAAATTTCATGACAGAAAAGAACGTCATAGGGTCCAATCGAATCGGCTTGAGTCAAGGATTCAGAGGAAACAAGAATTTTGTTTCTAGGACATACGGATCAGAAGTTATAAGCAAAAACGTAAGTGCAACTTTGGACTGTTGGTGGCGCTAGCGGGTTAGATATAGAGACTCCAAATTTGCTATGGGGACACATTGGACTGTCAATTATCAGTGTGCCAAATTTCATAACTTTCCTACGTACGGTTCTATGGGCTGCCATAGACCGCAATGGCGGAAGAAGAAAAATTTACTAACAGAAACAATTGCCAATATAGCTGCAAGCAGCAATCACCGGGGTCAAGCCAAAAAGGGCACAGCAGAACGTAAAGTTGACTTCGGATGAGCAGTTTAAAGAGTCTAGGAAAATCTCTTGATTTCAGACAAAACAATATAACAGTTATCAGCAAAAAAGCTGTGTTCTCATTTAGTGAAATCTCTCCCTCTCTTTCGACGAGCATTGATAACCAGAACACTGACGTTAAAATGAGTGGTGCTTGCAGTGGCAATTCTCAGCTCTCAAAATGTTACAGTGTTGTTAATGAGTCAAAAGAGATCACCCTCATGTTTATACGATGTTCTGATGCAGAGATATAGCTTTTGCAAAACGGTTGATAAGGTATTCTCATTGATTGCTAGGGAGTGAATTGGCAACCACCAGTGATTATAGTCAAAGCCATGAAAAGAATAATCCATGATGACTCATGGTTTTAGATGTGCTGTTGCAGTAGATTTATGCAAAAATAGCTATTTTCTATCTCCAAACCACTAGGGGGCGCTATGACAGAATCGTGCATGCAACCTCAGGTCATGACTGCGTTACATCTAGCTAGTTTCATGACTATACACTTTAGTTCGGCAAAGAAATAGTTGTATGACCATAGGGCTTGCTTGATATGAAATATTTTGTTCAATTATAGGGCCACCTAGTGGTTCAGGCATACCAATTTTTTTGTGTGGCCTCAGACTCTGCTCATACATCAGCGTATCAAATCTGGTGAAAAAATCTCTTTTCGTTGCGAAGTTATAACCATTTATGTGTAAAAACCACAAAATCTAAAGGTAATTTTTCGTTTTTTGCAATTTTCGGCCATTTCTGATGAAAATTTTAATATAACGCCAATAGAACTTTTTGTTCAGAAGGTAATGCAATATTCTTCCTATGGTGTTTTCGAGTCGATCGGAATAACGCTCGCGGAGATATTCGCGCGTGTTTTTTAAGTGCTGTTTTGCTGCGCAGGGCTAACGGTAAAGCGAAATCTGGCATGTTTGGTATCGTTGGACTCGGCGACTACTCAGGACTCCTAAAAATCAAGTCCCGTCAAAATACGTTGATCGCAGCCAAAGTTATAGGTGTATAAATCATCTGTCTGGCCACTAGGTGGCGCTGCGACGAAACTGTGCATGCACACTCAGTTTATGACTGGCATCACAAGTACCAAGTGTCGTGTCAATAGGCCTAAGTTTGACGAAGATACAGCCTAAAATCAGTTTTTTTGCGCTCTAAGTAAAATTTGTTGACACGCTATACGACAACGGATTGGTTTATTAAAATTCTTTTAATAACTTTTTGCCGTGAGGGTCTCTAGATGCTACATACCAATTTTCGCAGCAATCGGGTAAAAACTCTAGGACGAGTTCGCAAAAGTAGGTTTTACGAATAATTCAAAATGGCGGAAAAAATTTAATGACGGAAAATGACGGCATAGGGTCCAATCGAATCGTCTTGAGCCAAGGAATCAGAGGAAACAAGAATTTTGTTTCTAGGACTTACGGATCAGAAGTTATAAGCAAAAACATAAGTTCAACTTTGGACTGTTGGTGGCGCTAGCGGGTTAGAGATAGAGACTCCAAATTTGCTGTGGGGACACATTGGACTGTCCTTTATCAGTGTGCCAAAATTCATAACTTTCCTACGTACGGTTCTATGGGCTGCCATAGACCGCAATGGCGGAAGAAGAAGAAGAAGAAGAAGAAGAAGAAGAAGAAGCAGAATAATTATTATAATAATAATAAGAAAACTAACAAATACAATAGGGGTCTTCGCCCCTTCGGGGCTTGACCCCTAAATATAGCTGCAAGCAGCAATACCGGGGTCAAGCCGAAAAGGGCACAGAAGGGTGTAAAGTTGAGTTTGGATAAAAATACTAAAGAACCTATGTAAACCTCATGATTTCAGATGAAAAAACGCAAAAGTAATCAACAAAAATAATCTATTTTATTGGCAATCATGGAACGTTAGAGTACAAAAGGACATGTGAGTGATGTTTGCAGTGGCATAATATGGGTCACAACATGTTACAACACGTTGAATCAGTCAAAAGAGACCATCCCCATGTCTCTACGATGTTCTGATGCAGAGAAAAAGCTTTTTCAAAAACGGTTCATAAGGTTTTCTCATTGGTTGCTAGAGAGTAAATTCACATCCACCAGTGATTATAGTCCAAGCCATGAAATGAAGAATCCATGATGACTCATGTTTTTAGATGTGCTGTTGCAGTAGTTTTAGGCAAAAATAGCTATTTTCTATCTCCAAACCACTAGGTGGCGCTATGACAAAATTGTGCATGCAACCTCAGGGCATGACTCAATACATCTAGCTAGTTTCATGACTATACACTTTAGTTCGGCAAAGAAATAGTTGTATGACCATAGGGCTTGCTTGTTATCAAAGCTTTTGTTCAATTATAAGGCCATCTAGTGGTGAAAGCATACAATTTTTTGTGTGTGGCCTCAGAATGTGCTCATACATCAGCGTATCAAGTCTGGTGAAAAAATCTCTTTTCGTTGCGAAGTTATAACCATATATGTGTAAAACCCACAAATTTTAAAGGTAATTTTTCGTTTTTTGCAATTTTCGGCCATTTCTGATGAAAATTTTAATATTACGCCAATAGAACTTTTTGTTCAGAAGGTAAGGCATTGTTCTTCCTATGGTGTTTTCGAGTCGATCGGAATAACGCTCGCGGAGTTATTCGCGCGTGTTTTTTAAGCGCTATTTTAATGCACAGGGCTAACCGTAAGACGAAATCTGGAATGTTTGGTATCGTTGGACTCGGCATCTACTCAGGACTCTTAAAAATCAAGTCCCGTCAAAATACGTTGATTGCAGCCAACGTTATAGGTGTATAAAACATCTGTCTGGCCACTAGGTGGCACAGCGACGAATCTGTGCATGCACACTCAGTTCCTGACTGGCATCACAAGTACCAAGTGTCGTGTCAATAGGCCTAAGTTTGATGAAGATACAGCCTAAAATCAGTTTTTTTGCACTCTACGTAAAATTTGTTGACGCGCTATACAACAACGGATTGGTTTATCGAAATAGTTTTGATAACTTTTTGCCATGAGTGTCTCAAGCTCATACATACCAATTTTCGTGGCAATCGGGTAAAAGCTCTAGGACGAGTTCGAAAAAGTAGGTTTTTCGAATAATTCAAAATGGCGGAAAAAATTTCATGACGGAAAATGACGTCATAGGGTCCAATCGAATCGTCTTGAGCCAAGGAATCATAGGAAGCAAGAATTTTGTATTTAGGGCTTATGGATCAGAAGTTATAAGCAAAAACATAAGTGCAACTTTGGACTGTTGGTGGCGCAAGAGGGTTGGAGATAGAGACTCCAAATTTGCTGTGGGGACACATTGGACTGTCCTTTATCAGTGTGCCAAATTTCATAACTTTCCTATGTACGGTTCTATGGGCTGCCATAGACCGCAATGGCGGAAGAAGAAAAATTTACTAACAGAAACAATTGCCAATATAGCTGCAAGCAGCAATACCGGGGTCAAGCCGAAAAGGGCACAGAAGGATGTAAAGTTGCGTTTGGATAAGCAGACTGAAGAACCTAGGTAAACCTAATGATTTCAGATGAAAAAATGCAAAGGTAATCAACAAAAATAATCTATATTCTTGTCTACTGCAACTGTCCTTCGGTTATTGACAATCATGGAACATTAGAGCACTGAAGGACATGTATGTGATGCTTACAGTGGGCAAACATGGGTCACAACATGTTACAACAAGTTAAAAGAGTCAAAAGAGACCATCCCCATGTCTCTGTGATGTTCTGATACAGAGAAAAAGCTCTTGCAAAAACAGTTGATAATGTATTCTCATTGGTTGCTAGAGAGTAAATGGACATCCTCTAGTGATTATAGTCAAAGCCATGAAAGGAATAATCCATGATGACTCATGGTTTTAGATGTGTTGTTGCAGTAGTTTTAGGCAAAAAATGCCATATTCTCTCTCAAAACCAGTAGGTGGCGCAATGACAAAATTCGTGCATGCAACCTCAGGTCATAAATGTGTTACATCTAGCTAGTTTTATGACTATACACTTTAGTTTATTGAAGAAACAGTTGTATGACCATAGGGTGGCTTGATTTCAAAGGTTTTGTTCAATTATAAGGCCAACTAGTGGTGCAACCATACAATTTTTTTTGTGTAGCCTCAGACTGTGGTCGTACATCAGCGTATCAAATATGGTGAAAAAATCTCTTTGCGTTACGAAGTTATAACCATTTATGTGTAAAAACACAAAATTTAAAGGTAATTTTTCGTTTTTTGCAATTTTCGGCCATTTCTGATGAAAATTTTAATATAGTGCCAATAGAACTTTTTGTTCAGAAGGTAATGCAATATTCTTCCTATGATGTTTTCGAGTCATTCAGAATAACGCTCGCGGAGATATTCGCGCGTGTTTTTTAAGTGCTGTTTTGCTGCGCAGGGCTAACCGTAAGGCGAAATCTGGCATGTTTGGTATCGTTGGACTCGGCGACTATTCAGGACTCCTAAAAACCAAGTCCCGTCAAAATACGTTGATCACAGCCAAAGATATAGGTGTAAAAAACATCTGTCTGGCCACTAGGTGGCGCTGCGACGAAACTGTGCATGCACACTCAGTTCCTGACTGGCATCACAAGTACCAAGTGTCGTGTCAATAGGCCTAAGTTTGACGAAGATACAGCCTAAAATCTGTTTTTTTGCGCTCAACGAAAATTTTGTTGACGCGCTATACGACAACGGATTGGTTTATCGAAATTCTTTTGATAACTTTTTGCCGTGAGGGTCTCTAGATGCTACATACCAATTTTCGCGGCGATCGGGTAAAAACTCTAGGACGAGTTCGCAAAAGTAGGTTTTAAGAATAATTCAAAATGGCGGAAAAAATTTCATGACGGAAAATGACGTCATAGGGTCCAATCGAATCGTCTTGAGCCAAGGAATCAGAGGAAATAAGAAGTTCATTTCTAGGACGTACGGATCAGAAGTTATAAGCAAAAACATAAGTTCAACTTTGGACTGTTGGTGGCGCTAGCGGGTTAGAGATAGATATTCCAAATTTGCTGTGGGGACACATTGGACTGTCCTTTATCAGTGTGCCAAATTTCATAACTTTCCTACGTACGGTTCTATGGGCTGCCATAGACCGCAATGGCGGAAGAAGAATAACTAATAATAAATATAGCTGCAAGCAGCGATACCGGGGTCAAGCCAAACATGGCAATAAATGATTCATACGTGATAACTGTCATGATTTAAGATCTAAGTTTGCATTAGTTTTATGAAAAAATAGCATTTTTTGTATCTTGAGACCACTAGGTGGCGCTTTGCCGAAACAATAGATGGTGCCTCAGGTCATGACTGTGATGACACATACCAAATTTAGTGTAAATACAATAAAGCGATACGGAGATATAGCCTTAAATGACTTGACCACTAGGGGGCACTGACCAAATAATAAATTGTGACTCAGGTCTTGATTGTGATGACACCTACCAAATTTGGTGTAAATACAATAAAGAGATGCAGAGATATAGCCTTAAATGACTTGACCACTAGGGGGCACTGACCAAAAAATAAATTGTGACTCAGGTCTTGATTGTGATGACATCCACCAAATTTGGTGTAAATACAATAAAGAGATGCAGAGATATAGCCTTAAATAACTTGACCACTAGGGGGCACTGACCAAAAAATAAATTGTGACTCAGGTCTTGATTGTGATGACACCCACCAAATTTGGTGTAAATACAATAAAGCGATACGGAGATATAGCCTTAAATGACTTGACCACTAGGGGGCACTGACCAAATAATAAATTGTGACTCAGGTCTTGATTGTGATGACACCTACCAAATTTGGTGTAAATACAATAAAGAGATGCAGAGATATAGCCTTAAATGACTTGACCACTAGGGGGCACTGACCAAAAAATAAATTGTGACTCAGGTCTTGATTGTGATGACATCCACCAAATTTGGTGTAAATACAATAAAGAGATGCAGAGATATAGCCTTAAATAACTTGACCACTAGGGGGCACTGACCAAACAATAAATTGTGACTCAGGTCTTGATTGTGATGACACCCACCAAATTTGGTGTAAATACAATAAAGCGATACGGAGATATAGCCTTAAATGACTTGACCACTAGGGGGCACTGACCAAAAAATAAATTGTGACTCAGGTCTTGATTGTGATGACATCCACCAAATTTGGTGTAAATACAATAAAGAGATGCAGAGATATAGCCTTAAATAACTTGACCACTAGGGGGCACTGACCAAAAAATAAATTGTGACTCACGTCTTGATTGTGATGACACCCACCAAATTTGGTGTAAATACAATAAAGAGATGCAGAGATATAGCTTCAAATCTCTTGACCAATAGGGGGCACCGGAAAGTTTACAAGCCCTCCCAGAACATGTTGCTGATGAACCATACCAAGTTTCATAACAATACGTAATTGCGTTTCTGAAATACTTGAACTTAAAGAAAAATTCAAAATGGCCGACACACAAAATGGCCGACCAAAAACCATTTGGTATCGTTTGACTCGGCATGCCTCACGAAATCTAACAAGACCACTCTCATAATTTTACATTCAAGTTTGCAGTAGTTATAAGCAAAAATAGACATTTTTTATATCTCTTGACCAGTAGGGGGCAGTGTGACGAAATGCTGCATGCACCCTCAGGTCATCACTGTTATGACATATACCAAGTCTCATATTAATACACAAAAGTTTTGCGAAGATACAGGCTCAAACACATTTTGGCGTGCTCGCCCTCGCATTCTTTGATGCGTTATACGACAACAAATAGGTCTACCGAAAAGCTTTTGATAACTTTTTGTCTAGAGTGTCTCTAGATGATGCATACCAAAAATCAAGCCAATCACACGAGCGCTCTAGGAGGAGTTCGAAAAAGTAGGTGTTCAATATAATTCAAAATGGCCGACAGGAAGTAGGTTTGACTCAGACATATTTGGTACAGTCGGACTCAGCATGAGCCAAGGAATCAATAGAGTGAAGTCTTATGTCATAGTGGCAATTTAATCAAATGATATAAAGATTTTAAACAATTTATTTACATATCCTGACCACTAGGTGGCGCCGTCCTAAAGATTTATAGGTGCGCTCAGAACATGTCACTGATGAACCATGCCAAATTTCGTAGCGGTACGCCATTCTGTTTGTGAAATACTGAACTTAATGAGAAAATTCAAAATGGCCGACACCCAAAATGGCCGACTGAAAACCGTTTGGTATCGTTTGACTCGGCATGCCTCAAGGAATCTAACAAGACCAACTTCATGATTTTAGACTCAAGTTTGAAGTAGTTATAAGCGAAAATAGGCATTTTTCGAATCTCGTGACCACTAGGTGGCGCTGTGACGAAACGTTGCAGGCACCCTCAGTTCATGACTGTAATGACATATACCAAGTTTCGTGTCGATACACCAAAGTGTTGCGAAGATACAGCCACACGTCTGTTTTGGCGTGCTCGCCGCCATATATGTTGTTAATTTATACGAGAACGCATTGGTCTATAAAAAAGCTTTTGATAACTTTTTGTCAGAGGTGTCTCTAGATGCTATATATCAAAGGACATGCAAATCGGACAAACGCTCTAGG
The DNA here is from genome assembly GCF_030506205.2 of Paramisgurnus dabryanus. Taxonomy (NCBI): domain Eukaryota; kingdom Metazoa; phylum Chordata; class Actinopteri; order Cypriniformes; family Cobitidae; genus Paramisgurnus; species Paramisgurnus dabryanus. The sequence continues at coordinate 16,933,123 of NC_133353.1, read as the reverse complement.
AGGAGTTCGAAAAAGTAGGTTTTACGTAAAATTCAAAATGGCGGAAAGATGTGCATGACACAAATGACATCAATGTGTGCAATTGAATCAACATGAGCCAAGGATTCAGAGAAAACAAGAATTTAGTTTCTAGGACTCACGGGTCAGAAGTTATGAGCATGAACATAAGTGGACTTTTGGACTGTTGGTGGCGCTAGAGAGTTTGAGTTAGACACACCAAATTTGCTATAGTAACTTCTAAGACTGTCCTGTACATGTGTGCCAAATTTCATAACTTTCCTATGTACGGTTCTATGGGCTGCCATTGACTTCAATGGCGGAAGAGGAATAATAATAATAATAAATATAGCTGCAAGCAGCGATACCGGGGTCAAGCCAAACATGGCAAAAAATGATTCATACGTGATGACTGTCATGATTTAAGATCTAAGTTTGCATTAGTTTTATGAAAAAATAGCAATTTTTTCGTATCTTGAGACCACTAGGTGGCGTTGTGCCGAAACAATAGATGGTACCTCAGGTCATGACTGTGATGACACATACCAAATTTAGTGTAAATACAATAAAGCGATATGGAGATATAGCCTTAAATGACTTAACCACTAGGGGGCACTGACCAAACAATAAATTGTGACTCAGGTCTTGATTGTGATGACACCCACCAAATTTGGTGTTAATACGATAAAGAGATGAAGAGATATAGCTTCAAATCTTTTGACCACTAGGGGGCGCCGAAAAGTTTACAAGTCCTCCCAGAACATGTTGCTGATGAACCATACCAAGTTTCATAACAATACGCAATTGTGTTTCTGAAATACTTCAATTTAAAGAAAAAATTCAAAATGGCCGACACACAAAATGGCCGACCAAAAACCATTTGGTATCGTTTGACTCGGCATGCCTCACGAAATTTTAAAAGACCACTCTCATAATTTTACATTCAAGTTTGCAGTAGTTATAAGCAAAAATAGACATATTTTATATCTCGTGACCAGTAGGGGGCAGTGTGACGAAATGGTGCATGCACCCTCAGGTCATCACTGTTATGACATATACCAAGTCTCATATTAATACACAAAAGTTTTGCGAAGATACAGGCTCAAACACATTTTGGCGTGCTCGCCCTCGCATTCTTTGATGCGTTATACGACAACAAATAGGTCTACCGAAAAGTGTTTGATAACTTTTTGTCTAGAGTGTCTCTAGATGATGCCTACCAAAATTCAAGCCAATCAAACAAGCGCTCTAGGAGGAGTTCGAAAAAGTAGGTGTTCAATATAATTCAAAATGGCCGACAGGAAATAGGTTTGACTCAGACATACTTGGTACAGTCGGACTCAGCATGAGCCAAGGAATCAATAGAGTGAAGTCTTATGTCATAGTGGCAATTTATTCAAATGATATAAAGATTTTAAACTATTTATTTACATATCCTGACCACTAGGTGGCGCTGTCCTAAAGATTTATAGGTGCGCTCAGAACATGTCACTGATGAACCATGCCAAATTTCGTAGCGATACGCCATTCTGTTTGTGAAATACTGAACTTAATGAGAAAATTCAAAATGGCCGACACCCAAAATGGCCGACCGAAAACCGTTTGGTATCGTTTGACTCGGCATGCCTCAAGGAATCTAACAAGACCAACTTCATGATTTTAGACTCAAGTTTGAAGTAGTTATAAGCGAAAATAGGCATTTTTCGAATCTCGTGACCACTAGGTGGCGCTGTGACGAAACGTTGCAGGCACCCTCAGTTCATGACTGTAATGACATATACCAAGTTTCGTGTCGATACACCAGAGTGTTGCGAAGATACAGCCACACGTCCGTTTTGGCGTGCTCGCCGCCATATATGTTGTTAATTTATACGAGAACGCATTGGTCTATCAAAAAGCTTTTGATAACTTTTTGTCAGAGGTGTCTCTAGATGCTATATACCAAAGGACATGCAAATCGGACAAACGCTCTAGGAGGAGTTCAAAAAAGTAGGTTTTACGGAAAATTCAAAATGGCGGAAAGATGTGCATGACACAAATGACATCAATGTGTGCAATTGAATCAACATGAGCCAAGGATTCAGAGGAAACAAGAATTTAGTTTATAGGACTCACGGGTCAGAAGTTATGAGCATGAACATAAGTGGACTTTTGGACTGTTGGTGGCGCTAGAGAGTTTGAGTTAGACACACCAAATTTGCTATAGTAACTTCTAAGACTGTCCTGTACATGTGTGCCAAATTTCATAACTTTCCTATGTACGGTTCTATGGGCTGCCATTGACTTCAATGGCGGAAGAGGAAGAATAATAATAATAATAATAATAAGAAAACTAACAATAACAATAGGGTTCTACGCCCCTTCGGGGCTTGACCCCTAATTATAAAAAGAAAAAGAAAACTAACAGATACAATAGGGGTCTTCGCCCATTCTGGGCTTGACCCCTAAATATAGCTGCAAGCAGCAATCACCGGGGTCAAGCCAAAAAGGGCACAGCAGAAAGTAAAGTTGACTTCGGATGAGCAGTTTAAAGAACCTAGGAAAATCTCTTGATTTCAGACAAAACAATATAACAGTTATCAGCAAAAAAGCTGTATTCTCATTTAGTGAAATCTCTCCCTCTCTTTCGACGAGCATTGATAGCTAGAACACTGAAGTAAAAATGAGTGGTGCTTGCAGTGGCAATACTCAGCTCACAAAATGTTACAGTGGTGTTAATGAGTCAAAAGAGCCCACCCCCGTGTCTCTACGATGTTCTGACGCAGAGATATATCTCTTGCAAAAAACGGTTGATAAGGTATTCTCATTGGTTGCTAGGGAGTGAATTGGCAACCACCAGTGATTATAGTCAAAGCCATGAAAGGAATAATCCATGATGACTCATGGTTTTAGATGTGTTGTTGCAGTCGTTTTAGGCAAAAAATGCCATATTTCTATCTCAAAACCAGTAGGCGGCGCAATGACAAAATTGTGCATGCAACCTCAGGTCATAACTGTGTTACATCTAGCTAGTTTTATGACTATACACTTTAGTTTAGTGAAGAAACAGTTGTATGACCATAGGGTGGATTGATTTCAAAGGTTTTGTTCAATTATAAGGCCAACTAGTGGTGCAAACATAAAAAAAAATTTGTGTAGCCTAAGACTGTGGTCGTACAACAGCGTATCAAATCCGGTGAAAAAATCTCTTTTTGTTGCGAAGTTATAACCATTTATGTGTAAAAAATGCAAAATTTAAAGGTAATTTTTCGTTTTTTTGCATTTTTCGGCCATTTCTGATGAAAATTTTAATATAACGCCAATATAACTTTTTGTTCAGAAGGTAATGCAATGTTCTTCCTATGGTGTTTTCGAGTCGATCGGAATAACGCTCGCAGAGATATTCGCGCGTGTTTTTTAAGTGCTATTTTGCTGCACAGGGCTAACCGTATGACGAAACCTGGCATGTTTGGTATCGTTGGACTCGACGACTACTCAGGACTCCAAAAAATCAAGTCCCGTGAAAATACTTTTATCGCAGCCAAAGTTATAGGCGTATAGAACATTCGTCTGGCCACTAGGTGGCGCTGCAACGAAACTGTGCATGCACCCTCAGTTCCTGACTGGCATCTCAAGTACCAAGTGTCGTGTCAATAGGCCTAAGTTTGGCGAAGATACAGCCTAAAATCTGTTAATGTGCGCTCTACCTAAAATTCGTTGACGCGCTATACGACAACGGATTGGTTTATCGAAATTCTTTTAATAACTTTTTGCCTTGAGTGTCTCTAGATGCTGCATACCGATTTTTGAGGCAAACGGGCAAAAACTCTAGGACGAGTTCACAAAAGTAGGTTTACCGAATAATTCAAAATGGCGGAAAAATTTTCATGACGGAAAATGACGTCATAGGGTCCTATCGAATCGTCTTGAGCCAAGGAGTCAGAGGAAACAAGAATTTCATTTCTGGGACTTACGGTTCAGAAGTTATAAGACAAAACGTAAGTGCAACTTTGGACTGTTGGTGGCGCTAGTGGGCTTGAGATAGAGACTCCAAATTTGCTGTGGATATTATTTGGACTGTCCTCTATCAGTGTGCCAAATTTCATAACTTTCCTACGTACGGTTCTATGGGCTGCCATAGACCGCAATGGCGGAAGAAGAAAAATTTACTAACAGAAACAATTGCCAATATAGCTGCAAGCAGCAATACGGGGTCAAGCCGAAAAGGGCACAGAAGGATGTCAAGTTGCGTTTGGATAAGCAGACTGAAGAACCTAGGTAAACCTAATGATTTCAGATGAAAAAATGCAAAGGTAATCAACAAAAATAATCTATATTCTTGGCTACTGCAACTGTCCTTCGGTTATTGACAATCATGGAACATTAGAGCACTGAAGGACATGTATGTGATGCTTACAGTGGGCAAACATGGGTCACAACATGTTACAACAAGTTAAAAGAGTCAAAAGAGACCATCCCCATGTCTCTGTGATGTTCTGATACAGAGAAAAAGCTCTTGCAAAAACAGTTGATAACGTATTCTCATTGGTTGCTAGAGAGTAAATGGACATCCTCTAGTGATTATAGTCAAAGCCATGAAAGGAATAATCCATGATGACTCATGGTTTTAGATGTGTTGTTGCAGTAGTTTTAGGCAAAAAATGCCATATTCTATCTCAAAACCAGTAGGTGGCGCAATGACAAAATTCGTGCATGCAACCTCAGGTCATAAATGTGTTACATCTAGCTAGTTTTATGACTATACACTTTAGTTTAGTGAAGAAACAGTTGTATGACCATAGGGTGGCTTGATTTCAAAGGTTTTGTTCAATTATAACGCCAACTAGTGGTGCAACCATACAATTTTTTTTGTGTAGCCTCAGACTGTAGTCGTACATCAGCGTATCAAATATGGTGAAAAAATCTCTTTGCGTTACGAAGTTATAACCATTTATGTGTAAAAACACAAAATTTAAAGGTAATTTTTCGTTTTTTGCCATTTTCGGCCATTTCTGATGAAAATTTTAATATAGTGCCAATAGAACTTTTTGTTCAGAAGGTAATGCAATATTCTTCCTATGATGTTTTCGAGTCGATCAGAATTACGCTCGCGGAGATATTCGCGCGTGTTTTTTAAGTGCTGTTTTGCTGCGCAGGGCTAACCGTAAGGCGAAATCTGGCATGTTTGGTATCGTTGGACTCGGCGACTATTCAGGACTCCTAAAAATCAAGTCCCGTCACAATACGTTGATCACAGCCAAAGTTATAGGTGTAAAAAACATCTGTCTGGCCACTAGGTGGCGCTGCGACGAAACTGTGCATGCACACTCAGTTCCTGACTGGCATCACAAGTACCAAGTGTCGTGTCAATAGGCCTAAGTTTGACGAAGATACAGCCTAAAATCTGTTTTTTTGCACTCTACGAAAATTTTGTTGACGCGCTATACGACAACGGATTGGTTTATCGAAATTCTTTTGATAACTTTTTGCCGTGAGGGTCTCTAGATGCTACATACCAATTTTCGCGGCAATCGGGTAAAAACTCTAGGACGAGTTCGCAAAAGTAGGTTTTACGAATAATTCAAAATGGCGGAAAAAATTTCATGACGGAAAATGACGTCATAGGGTCCAATCGAATCGGCTTGAGCCAAGGAATCAGAGGAAGCAAGAATTTTGTTTGTGGGACTTACGGATCAGAAGTTATAAGCAAAAACATAAGTGCAACTTTGGACTGTTGGTGGCGCTAGCGGGTTAGACATAGAGACTCCAAATTTGCTGTGGGGACACATTGGACTGTCCTTTATCAGTGTGCCAAATTTCATAACTTTCCTACGTACGGTTCTATGGGCTGCCATAGACCGCAATGGCGGAAGAAGAATAACTAATAATAATAATAATTATTATAAAAAGAAAACTAACGGATACAATAGGGGTCTTCGCCCCTTCGGGGCTTGACCCCTAAATATAGCTGCAAGCAGCAATACCGGGGTCAAGCCGAAAAGGGCACAGAAGGATGTAAAGTTGCGTTTGGATAAGCAGACTGAAGAACCTAGGTAAACCTAATGATTTCAGATGAAAAAATGCAAAGGAAATCAACAAAAATAATCTATATTCTTGTCTACTGCAACTGTCCTTCGGTTATTGACAATCATGGAACATTAGAGCACTGAAGGACATGTATGTGATGCTTACAGTGGGCAAACATGGGTCACAACATGTTACAACAAGTTAAAAGAGTCAAAAGAGACCATCCCCATGTCTCTGTGATGTTCTGATACAGAGAAAAAGCTCTTGCAAAAACAGTTGATAACGTATTCTCATTGGTTGCTAGAGAGTAAATGGACATCCTCTAGTGATTATAGTCAAAGCCATGAAAGGAATAATCCATGATGACTCATGGTTTTAGATGTGTTGTTGCAGTAGTTTTAGGCAAAAAATGCCATATTCTATCTCAAAACCAGTAGGTGGCGCAATGACAAAATTCGTGCATGCAACCTCAGGTCATAAATGTGTTACATCTAGCTAGTTTTATGACTATACACTTTAGTTTAGTGAAGAAACAGTTGTATGACCATAGGGTGGCTTGATTTCAAAGGTTTTGTTCAATTATAAGGCCAACTAGTGGTGCAACCATACAATTTTTTTTGTGTAGCCTCAGACTGTAGTCGTACATCAGCGTATCAAATATGGTGAAAAAATCTCTTTGCGTTACGAAGTTATAACCATTTATGTGTAAAAACACAAAATTTAAAGGTAATTTTTCGTTTTTTGCCATTTTCGGCCATTTCTGATGAAAATTTTAATATAGAGCCAATAGAACTTTTTGTTCAGAAGGTAATGCAATATTCTTCCTATGATGTTTTCGAGTCGATCAGAATTACGCTCGCGGAGATATTCGCGTGTGTTTTTTAAGTGCTGTTTTGCTGCGCAGGGCTAACCGTAAGGCGAAATCTGGCATGTTTGGTATCGTTGGACTCGGCGACTATTCAGGACTCCTAAAAATCAAGTCCCGTCAAAATACGTTGATCACAGCCAAAGTTATAGGTGTAAAAAACATCTGTCTGGCCACTAGGTGGCGCTGCGACGAAACTGTGCATGCACACTCAGTTCCTGACTGGCATCACAAGTACCAAGTGTCGTGTCAATAGGCCTAAGTTTGACGAAGATACAGCCTAAAATCTGTTTTTTTGCGCTCTACGAAAATTTTGTTGACGCGCTATACGACAACGGATTGATTTATCGAAATTCTTTTGATAACTTTTTGCCGTGAGGGTCTCTAGATGCTACATACCAATTTTCGCGGCAATCGGGTAAAAACTCTAGGACGAGTTCGCAAAAGTAGGTTTTACGAATAATTCAAAATGGCGGAAAAAATTTCATGACGGAAAATGACGTCATAGGGTCCAATCGAATCGGCTTGAGCCAAGGAATCAGAGGAAGCAAGAATTTTGTTTGTGGGACTTACGGATCAGAAGTTATAAGCAAAAACATAAGTGCAACTTTGGACTGTTGGTGGCGCTAGCGGGTTAGACATAGAGACTCCAAATTTGCTGTGGGGACACATTGGACTGTCCTTTATCAGTGTGCAAAATTTCATAACTTTCCTACGTACGGTTCTATGGGCTGCCATAGACCGCAATGGCGGAAGAAGAATAACTAATAATAATAATAATTATTATAAAAAGAAAACTAACGGATACAATAGGGGTCTTCGCCCCTTCGGGGCTTGACCCCTAAATATAGCTGCAAGCAGCAATACCGGGGTCAAGCCGAAAAGGGCACAGAAGGATGTAAAGTTGCGTTTGGATAAGCAGACTGAAGAACCTAGGTAAACCTAATGATTTCAGATGAAAAAATGCAAAGGTAATCAACAAAAATAATCTATATTCTTGGCTACTGCAACTGTCCTTCGGTTATTGACAATCATGGAACATTAGAGCACTGAAGGACATGTATGTGATGCTTACAGTGGGCAAACATGGGTCACAACATGTTACAACAAGTTAAAAGAGTCAAAAGAGACCATCCCCATGTCTCTGTGATGTTCTGATACAGAGAAAAAGCTCTTGCAAAAACAGTTGATAACGTATTCTCATTGGTTGCTAGAGAGTAAATGGACATCCTCTAGTGATTATAGTCAAAGCCATGAAAGGAATAATCCATGATGACTCATGGTTTTAGAGTGTTGTTGCAGTAGTTTTAGGCCAAAAAAATGCCATATTCTATCTCAAAACCAGTAGGTGGCGCAATGACAAAATTCGTGCATGCAACCTCAGGTCATAAATGTGTTACATCTAGCTAGTTTTATGACTATACACTTTAGTTTAGTGAAGAAACAGTTGTATGACCATAGGGTGGCTTGATTTCAAAGGTTTTGTTCAATTATAAGGCCAACTAGTGGTGCAACCATACAATTTTTTTGTGTAGCCTCAGACTGTAGTCGTACATCAGCGTATCAAATATGGTGAAAAAATCTCTTTGCGTTACGAAGTTATAACCATTTATGTGTAAAAACACAAAATTTAAAGGTAATTTTTCGTTTTTTGCAATTTTCGGCCATTTATGATGAAAATTTTAATATAGTGCCAATAGAACTTTTTGTTCAGAAGGTAATGCAATATTCTTCCTATGATGTTTTCGAGTCGATCAGAATTACGCTCGCGGAGATATTCGCGCGTGTTTTTTAAGTGCTGTTTTGCTGCGCAGGGCTAACCGTAAGGCGAAATCTGGCATGTTTGGTATCGTTGGACTCGGCGACTATTCAGGACTCCTAAAAATCAAGTCCCGTCAAAATACGTTGATCACAGCCAAAGTTATAGGTGTAAAAAACATCTGTCTGGCCACTAGGTGGCGCTGCGACGAAACTGTGCATGCACACTCAGTTCCTGACTGGCATCACAAGTACCAAGTGTCGTGTCAGTAGGCCTAAGTTTGACGAAGATACAGCCTAAAATCTGTTTTTTTGCACTCTACGAAAATTTTGTTGACGCGCTATACGACAACGGATTGGTTTATCGAAATTCTTTTGATAACTTTTTGCCGTGAGGGTCTCTAGATGCTACATACCAATTTTCGCGGCAATCGGGTAAAAACTCTAGGACGAGTTCGCAAAAGTAGGTTTTACGAATAATTCAAAATGGCGGAAAAAATTTCATGACGGAAAATGACGTCATATGGTCCAATCGAATCGGCTTGAGCCAAGGAATCAGAGGAAGCAAGAATTTTGTTTGTGGGACTTACGGATCAGAAGTTATAAGCAAAAACATAAGTGCAACTTTGGACTGTTGGTGGCGCTAGCGGGTTAGACATAGAGACTCCAAATTTGCTGTGGGGACACATTGGACTGTCCTTTATCAGTGTGCCAAATTTCATAACTTTCCTACGTACGGTTCTATGGGCTGCCATAGACCGCAATGGCGGAAGAAGAATAACTAATAATAATAATAAATATAGCTGCAAGCAGCAATCACCGGGGTCAAGCCGAAAAGGGCACAGAAGGATGTAAAGTTGCGTTTGGATAAGCAGACTGAAGAACTTAGGTAAACCTAATGATTTCAGATGAAAAAATGCAAACTAATCAACAAAAATAATCTATGTTCTTGTCTACTGCAACTGTCCTTCGGTTATTGACAATCATGGAACATTAGAGCACTGAAGGACATGTATGTGATGATTACAGTGGGCAAACATGGGTCACAACATGTTACAACAAGTTAAAAGAGTCAAAAGAGACCATCCCCATGTCTCTGCGATGTTCTGATGCAGAGAAAAAGCTCTTGCAAAAACAGTTGATAACGTATTCTCATTGGTTGCTAGAGAGTAAATGGACATCCACTAGTGATTATAGTCAAAGCCATGAAAGGAATAATCCATGATGACTCATGGTTTTAGATGTGTTGTTGCAGTAGTTTTAGGCCAAAAAATGCCATATTCTATCTCAAAACCAATAGGTGGCGCAATGACAAAATTCGTGCATGCAACCTCAGGTCATAACTGTGTTACATCTAGCTAGTTTTATGACTATACACTTTAGTTTAGTGAAGAAACAGTTGTATGACCATAGGGTGGCTTGATTTCAAAGGTTTTATTCAATTATAAGGCCAACTAGTGGTGCAAGCATACAATTTTTTTTGTGTAGCCTCAGACTGTGGTCGTACATCAGCGTATCAAATATGGTGAAAAAATCTCTTTGCGTTACGAAGTTATAACCATTTATGTGTAAAAACAGAAAATTTAAAGGTGATTTTTTGTTTTTTGCAATTTTCGGCCATTTCTGATGAAAATTTTAATACAACGCCAATAGAACTTTTTGTTCAGAAGGTAATGCAATATTCTTCCTATGATGTTTTCGAGTCGATCAGAATTACGCTCGCGGAGATATTCGCGCGTGTTTTTTAAGTGCTGTTTTGCTGCGCAGGGCTAACCGTAAGGCGAAATCTGGCATGTTTGGTAACGTTGGACTCGGCAGCTATTCTGGACTTCAGCGAAACAAGTCCCGTGAAAAAACACAGATCAGAGCCAAAGTTATAAGCATGTACAACATTCGTATGACCACTAGGTGGTGCTGTTACGAAACTCTGCATGCCCCCTCAGATCCTCACTGGCATCACAACTACCAAGTGTGGCGTCAATAGACATAAGATTGGTGAAGATACACACTAAAACCTGTTTTTTTGGGCTCTACGTAAAATTTGTTGACGCGCTATACGAAAACGGAATGGTTTATCAAAATTCTTTTAATAACTTTTTGCCCTGAGTGTCTCCAGATGCTACATACCATTTTTCGTGGCAATTGGGCAAAAGCTCTAGGACAAGTTCGCAAAAGTAGGTTTTATGAATAAATCAAAATGGCGGAAAATTTTTCATGACGGAAAACGACGTCATAGGGTCCAATCGAATCGTCTTGAGCCAAGGAATCAGAGGATTCAAGAATTTAGTGTCTAGGACTTACGGGTCAGAAGTTATAAGCAAATACATAAGTGCAAATTTGGACTGTTGGTGGCGCTAGCGGGTTAGAGACACAGACTTCAAATTTGCTGTGGAGACTTTTTGGACAGTCCTCTATCAGTGTGCCAAATTTCATAACTTTCCTACGTACGGTTCTATAGGCTGCCATAGACCGCAATGGCGGAGGAAGAAAAAGAAAAAGAAAAAGAAAAAGAAAAAGAAAAAGAAAACTAACAGAAACAATAGGGGTCTTCGCCCATTCTGGGCTTGACCCCTAATTATTATAAAAAGAAAACTAACGGATACAATAGGGGTCTTCGCCCCTTCGGGGCTTGACCCCTAATAATAATAAGAAAACTAACAAATACAATAGGGGTCTTCGCCCCTTCGGGGCTTGACCCCTAATAATAAGAAAACTAACAATCCCAATAGGGGTCTCGCCCATTCTGGGCTTGACCCCTAAATACTATTGAAGATAGAAAAATATTTTTTTTTAAATAAACTGTTAAAAATCTAAAAATTGTGCAGCGGACAACCACATAAACACGGGTGGGTTGACCTGTCATTAGGGGTCAAGCCCCGAAGGGGCGAAGACCCCTATTGTATTTGTTAGTTTTCTTATTAGGGGTCAAGCCCAGAATGGGCGAAGACCCCTATTGTATTTGTTAGTTTTCTTTTTATTAGGGGTCAAGCCCCGAAGGGGCGAAGACCCCTATTGTATTTGTTAGTTTTCTTATTATTCTTCTTCTTCTTCTTCTTCTTCTTCTTCTTCTTCTTCCGCCATTGCGGTCTATGGCAGCCCATAGAACCGTACGTAGGAAAGTTATGAAATTTGGCACACTGATAAAGGACAGTCCAATGTGTCCCCACAGCAAATTTGGAGTCTCTAACTCCAACCCTCTAGCGCCACCAACAGTCTAAAGTTGCACTTACGTTTTTGTTTATAACTTCTGACCCGTACGTCCTAGAAACGAAATTCTTGTTTCCTCTGATTCCTTGGCTCAAGACGATTCGACTGGACCCTATGACGTTATTTTCCGTCATGAAAATTTTTCCGCCATTTTGAATTATTCGTAAAACCTACTTTTGCGAACTCGTCCTAGAGCTTTTGCCCGATTTCCACGAAAATCGGTATGTAGCATCTACAGACCCTCACGGCAAAAAGTTATGGAATTCATGTCGATTCGCCAATCTGTTTGCGTAAACCGCGTCAACAAATTTTACGTAGAGTGCAAAAAAACGGATTTGAGGCTGTATCTTCGCCAAACTTAAGCCTATTGAAACGACACTTGGTACTTGTGATGCCAGTCAGGAACTGAGAGCGCATGCCCAGTTTCGTCGCAGCGCCACCTAGTGGTAAGACGAATGTTTTACACACCTATAACTTTGGCTGTGATCGACGTATTTTCATGGGACTTGTTTCCTTGGAGTCCTGAATAGTTGCCGAGTCCAACGATACCAAACATGCCAGAATTGGCCTTACGGTTAACCCTGCGCGGCAAAATAGCACTTAAAAAACACGCGCGAATATCTCCGCGAGCGTAATTCTGATCGACTCGAAAACATCATAGGAAGAATATTGCATTACCTTCTGAACAAAAAGTTCTATTGGCATTGTATTAAAATTTTCATCAGAAATGGCTGAAAATTGCAAAAAACGAAAAATTACCTTTAAATTTTGTGTTTTTACACATAAATGGCTATAACTTCGTAACGCAAAGAGATTTTTTTACCATATTTGATACGCTGATGTACGACCACAGTCTGAGGCTACACAAAAAAAAATTGTATGGTTGCACCACTAGTTGGCCTTATAATTTAACAAAACCTTTGAAATCAAGCCACCCTATGGTCATACAACTGTTTCTTCACTAAACTAAAGTGTATAGTCATAAAACTAGCTAGATGTAACACAGTTATGACCTGAGGTTGCATGCACAATTTTGTCATTGCGCCACCTACTGGTTTTGAGATAGAATAACGCATTTTTTGCCTAAAACTACTGCAACAACACATCTAAAACCATGAGTCATCATGGATTATTCCTTTCATGGCTTTGACTATAATCACTAGAGGATGTCCATTTACTCTCTAGCAACCAATGAGAATACGTTATCAACTGTTTTTGCAAGAGCTTTTTCTCTGTATCAGAACATCACAGAGACATGGGGATGGTCTCTTTTGACTCTTTTAACTTGTTGTAACATGTTGTGACCCATGTTTGCCCACTGTAAGCATCACATACATGTCCTTCAGTGCTCTAATGTTCCATGATTGTCAATAACCGAAGGACAGTTGCAGTAGACAAGAATATAGATTATTTTTGTTGATTACCTTTGGATTTTTTCATCTGAAATCATTAGGTTTACCTAGGTTCTTCAGTCTGCTTATCCAAATGCAACTTTACATCCTTCTGTGCCCTTTTCGGCTTGACCCCGGTATTGCTGCTTGCAGCTATATTTATTAGGGGTCAAGCCCCGAAGGGGCGAAGACCCCTATTGTATCCGTTAGTTTTCTTATAATTAGGGGTCAAGCCCCGAAGGGGCGAAGACCCCTATTGTATCCGTTAGTTTTCTTATAATTAGGGGTCAAGCCCCGAAGGGGCGAAGACCCCTATTGTATCCGTTAGTTTTCTTTTTATTATTATTATTCTTCTTCCGCCATTGCGGTCTATGGCAGCCCATAGAACCGTACGTAGGAAAGTTATGAAATTTGGCACACTGATAAAGGACAGTCCAATGTGTCCCCACAGCAAATTTGGAGTCTCTATCTCTAACCCGCTAGCGCCACCAACAGTCCAAAGTTGAACTTATGTTTTTGCTTATAACTTCTGATCCGTAAGTCCTAGAAATGAAATTCTTGTTTCCTCTGATTCCTTGGCTCAATACGATTCGATTGGACCCTATGACGTCATTTTCCGTCATGAAATTTTTTCCGCCATTTTGAATTATTCGTAAAACCTACTTTTGCGAACTCGTCCTAGAGTTTTTACCCGATTGCCGCGAAAATTGGTATGTAGCATCTAGAGACCCTCACGGCAAAAAGTTATCAAAAGAATTTCGATAAACCAATCCGTTGTCGTATAGCGCGTCAACAAAATTTTCGTAGAGCGCAAAAAAACAGATTTTAGGCTGTATCTTCGTCAAACTTAGGCCTATTGACACGACACTTGGTACTTGTGATGCCAGTCAGGAACTGAGTGTGCATGCACAGTTTCGTCGCAGCGCCACCTAGTGGCCAGACAGATGTTTTTTACACCTATAACTTTGGCTGTGATCAACGTATTTTGACGGGACTTGATTTTTAGGAGTCCTGAATAGTCGCCGAGTCCAACGATGCCAAACATGCCAGTTTTCGCCTTACGGTTAGCCCTGCGCAGCAAAACAGCACTTAAAAAACACGCGCGAATATCTCCGCGAGCGTAATTCTGATCGACTCGAAAACATCATAGGAAGAATATTGCATTACCTTCTGAACAAAAAGTTCTATTGGCACTATATTAAAATTTTCATCAGAAATGGCCGAAAATTGCAAAAAACGAAAAATTACCTTTAAATTTTGTGTTTTTACACATAAATGGTTATAACTTCGTAACGCAAAGAGATTTTTTCACCATATTTGATACGCTGATGTACGACCACAGTCTGAGGCTACACAAAAAAAATTGTATGGTTGCACCACTAGTTGGCCTTATAATTGAACAAAACCTTTGAAATCAAGCCACCCTATGGTCATACAACTGTTTCTTCACTAAACTAAAGTGTATAGTCATAAAACTAGCTAGATGTAACACATTTATGACCTGAGGTTGCATGCACGAATTTTGTCATTGCGCCACCTACTGGTTTTGAGATAGAATATGGCATTTTTTGCCTAAAACTACTGCAACAACACATCTAAAACCATGAGTCATCATGGATTATTCCTTTCATGGCTTTGACTATAATCACTAGAGGATGTCCATTTACTCTCTAGCAACCAATGAGAATACGTTATCAACTGTTTTTGCAAGAGCTTTTTCTCTGTATCAGAACATCACAGAGACATGGGGATGGTCTCTTTTGACTCTTTTAACTTGTTGTAACATGCTGTGACCCATGTTTGCCCACTGTAAGCATCACATACATGTCCTTCAGTGCTCTAATGGTCCATGATTGTCAGTAACCGAAGGACAGTTGCAGTAGACAAGAATATAGATTATTTTTGTTGATTACCTTTGCATTTTTTCATCTGAAATCATTAGGTTTACCTAGGTTCTTCAGTCTGCTTATCCAAACGCAACTTTACATCCTTCTGTGCCCTTTTCGGCTTGACCCCGGCATTGCTGCTTGCAGCTATATTTAGGGGTCAAGCCCCGAAGGGGCGAAGACCCCTATTGTATTTGTTAGTTTTCTTATTATTATTATAATAATTATTCTGCTTCTTCTTCTTCTTCTTCTTCTTCTTCTTCCGCCATTGCGGTCTATGGCAGCCCATAGAACCGTACGTAGGAAAGTTATGAAATTTGGCACACTGATAAAGGACAGTCCAATGTGTCCCCACAGCAAATTTGGAGTCTCTATCTCTAACCCGCTAGCGCCACCAACAGTCCAAAGTTGAACTTACGTTTTTGCTTATAACTTCTGATCCGTAAGTCCTAGAAACGAAATTCTTGTTTCCTCTGATTCCTTGGTTCAAGACGATTCGATTAGACCCTATGACGTTATTTTCCGTCATGAAAATTTTTCCGCCATTTTGAAATATTCGTAAAACCTACTTTTGCGAACTCCTCCTAGAGTTTTTACCCGAATGCCACGAAAATCGGTATGCAGCATCTAGAGACACTCAAGGCAAAAAGTTATTAAAAGAATTTCGATAAACCAATCCGTTCTCGTATAGCGCGTCAACGAATTTTACATAGAGCGCAAAAAAACTGATTTTAGGCTGTATCTTCGCCAAACTTAGGCCTATTGACACGACACTTGGTACTCGAGATGCCAGTCAGGAACTGAGGGTGCATGCACAGTTTCGTTGCAGCGCCACCTAGTGGTTAGACGAATGTTCTATACGCCTATAACTTTGGCTGCGATAAAAGTATTTTCACGGGACTTGATTTTTTGGAGTCCTGAGTAGTCGCCGAGTCCAACGATACCAAACATGCCAGGATTCGCCTTACGGTTAGCCCTGTGCATCAAAATAGCACTTAAAAAACACGCGCGAATAACTCCGCGAGCGTTATTCCGATCGACACGAAAACACCATAGGAAGAATATTGCATTACCTTCTGAACAAAAAGTTCTATTGGCGTTATATTAAAATTTTCATCAGAAATGGCCGAAAAATGCAAAAAACGAAAAATTACCTTTAAATTTTGCATTTTTTACACATAAATGGTTATAACTTCGCAACGAAAAGAGATTTTTTCACCAGATTTGATACGCAGATGTACGACCACAGTCTGAGGCCACACAAAAAAAAATGGTATGCCTCCACCACTAGGTGGCCCTATAATTGAACAAAATCTTTCATATCAAGCAAGCCCTATGGTCATACAACTATTTTATTGCTTAACTAAAGTGTATAGTCATGAAACTAGCTAGATGTAACACAGTCATGACCTAAGGTTGCATGCACAGTTTTGTCATAGCGCCACCTAGTGGTTTTGAGATAGAAAATGGCTATTTTTGCCTATAACTACTGCAAAAACACATCTAAAACCATGAGTCTTCATGGATTATTCCTTTCATGAATTGAACTATAATCACTGGTGCATGTTCATTTACTCTCTAGCAACCAATGAGAATACCTTATCAACCGTTTTTGCAAGAGCTTTTTCTCTGCATCAGAACATCGTAGACACATGGGGATGGTGTATTTTGACTCATTTAACTTGTTGTAACATGTTGTGACACCATGGGCGTAGATTTAGGGTGGGACGCTAGGGACATGTCCCTACCAATATTCAGAGAAGACTGAATTGTCCCTAGCAATAATTTCGACCAAACATTTAATCTGTATTCATATATAACCACTAATGTCCGTCTTGTTCTTGTGTTTTCTATTTTTTACTTATTATATTTTTGTCAGAAACCATTTAAATTAGATTAGAAATCTTTTGCAATCCCGTTCTGTAAAAATAACGCTCTATGTGGTACACAAACGGTTAACAGCTTTCGTTCTCTGCAATGCCCGCCTCCGTAAGTCACATCGCTAATATGATTGGCTTTGCATTTCTTTAGTCCCGCCTCTCTAACGCACATTGCTAATATGATTGGATTAGCATTCTTGAGTCCCGCCTCTCTAACGCACATCACTTTTTGATGGGCTTGTCTTTACTCGCTACGTGTGATAGGATGGTTTCACTTTGTACAACGCGCCAAAGTTCACTCAACAAAGCATGCGTGATTATTCGGGCGACAGGTAAGTGAGGAAGAAAGTATTATTATACCCACTGTAACTGTTTCATGCACAAAAAAAGTTGTGCCACATAATGATTCAAGGACAGTGTTTTCACCAATACAGGACAATCCCATTTTGGTGGTATTTTTAAGTTCCATTATGAACTAGCACCTTTATTAAAGCGGTTTTATTATTTAGAAGAGTGCCTTGGTTTCCTTTTGTTGTTTTTGAAATTTAGCTTATTTCCCAAAGAGCACCTTCGATTTACATATATTTTTGACATTTTGTATACTGTTTTGAACGCCGTAGCCCTCCAGCCCCTGCTTTGTGGGTGATTGTTTTTACAGGACAATCCCATGTTAACCCTGAGGAGTTGCAAACTTGTGTCAACCTTTTATAAATGGGGTGGCAAGGTTATTTAGAGGGTCCCTAATCCATGAAAGAAAATAACCCCAACATGGTAAAAACATGAATTCATGTCATGATTGCTGAATACTTTCATTACTGCACTGTGGTCATTACTTGCACAGATGTAGACATAATGTTGCATTTTAAACAAACTATTTTTTTCACACTGATTAACTGTCTGTTAATGAAAAGAAGATTTAATGTAAACTACAGAAACGTTAATAAACTGTGTTCAGGAAACAGCATGATATATATACCTACTTCAACACTGGGATTTTTTGGCAAAATTAAATTAAGAATTAAATATTAATTGCATATTCTTCAATATTATAAAGTTAATATGGATTCATATATGTTACTATGTGATTTTCTTTTTTTGACAAAGACTTAAACAGCTACTGTTTATTAGGCTCTAGGACATAACGAATTGTTTATTATAGTACATTAAATTTGGGATGGCACCGGGGGTGGCGAGTCAGATGTCACTGAGTAAAGTGCATACTGAGTTGTCTGTTGTTTATGTCAAGTAAACGGTGATAAACAGTTTTTGCAATGCGACCATTTTATTTATGTCCCCACCAATGCCAGAATCAAACCTACGCCCTTGTGTGACACATGTTTTGCCACTGCAAATATCACTCACATGTTCTTCAGTGCTCTAATGTTCCATGACTGTCAATAACAGAACGACGATTGCAGTAGACAAGAACAGAGATTATTTTTGTTGATTATTTTTGCGTGTTTTCATCTGAAATCATTAGGTTTACCTAGGTTCTTCGGTCTGCTTATCCAAACTCAACTTTACACCCTTCTGTGCCCTTTTCGGCTTGACCCCGGTATCGCTGCTTGCAGCTATATTTATTATTATTATTATTATTATTAGTTATTCTTCTTCTTCTTCCGCCATTGCGGCCTATGGCAGCCCATAGAACCGTACGTAGGAAAGTTATGAAATTTGGCACACTGATAAAGGACAGTCCAATGTGTCCCCACAGCAAATTTGGAGTCTCTATCTCTAACCCGCTAGCGCCACCAACAGTCCAAAGTTGCACTTATGTTTTTGCTTATAACTTCTGATCCGTAAGTCCTAGAAACGAAATTCTTGTTTCCTCTGATTCCTTGGCTCAAGACGATTCGATTGGACCCTTTGACGTCATTTTCCGTCATGAAAATTTTTCCGCCATTTTGAATTATTCGTAATACCTACTTTTGCGAACTCGTCCTAGAGTTTTTACCCGATTGCTGCGAAAATTGGTATGTAGCATCTAGAGACCCTCACGGCAAAAAGTTATCAAAAGAATTTCGATAAACCAATCCGTTGTCGTATAGCGCGTCAACAAATTTTACGTGGAGCGCAAAAAAACAGATTTTAGGCTGTATCTTCGTCAAACTTAGGCCTATTGACACGACACTTGGTACTTGTGATGCCAGTCAGGAACTGAGTGTGCATGCACAGTTTCGTCACAGCGCCACCTAGTGGCCAGACAGATGTTTTTTACACCTATAACTTTGGCTGCGATCAACGTATTTTGACGGGACTTGATTTTTAGGAGTCCTGAATAGTCGCCGAGTCCAACGATACCAAACATGCCAGATTTCGCCTTACGGTTAGCCCTGCGCAGCAAAACAGCACTTAAAAAACATGCGCGAATATCTCCGCGAGCGTAATTCTGATCGACTCGAAAACATCATAGGAAGAATATTGCATTACCTTCTGAACAAAAAGTTCTATTGGCACTATATTAAAATTTTCATCAGAAATGGCCGAAAATTGCAAAAAACGAAAAATTACCTTTAAATTTTGTGTTTTTACACATAAATGGTTATAACTTTGTAACGCAAAGAGATTTTTTCACCATATTTGATACGCTGATGTACGATCACAGTCTGAGGCTACACAAAAAAAATTGTATGCTTGCACCACTAGTTGGCCTTATAATTGAATAAAAACTTTGAAATCAAGCCACCCTATGGTCATACAACTGTTTCTTCACTAAACTAAAGTGTATAGTCATAAAACTAGCTAGATGTAACACAATAATGACCTGATGTTGCATGCACAATGTTGTCATTGCGCCACCTACTGGTTTTGAGATAGAATATGGTATTTTTGCCTAAAACTACTACAACAACACATCTAAAACCATGAGTCATCATGGATTATTCATTTCATGGCTTTGACTATAATCACTAGAGGATGTCCATTTACTCTCTAGCAACCAATGAGAATACGTTATCAACTGTTTTTGCAAGAGCTTTTTCTCTGTATCAGAACATCACAGAGACATGGGGATGGTCTCTTTTGACTCTTTTAACTTGTTGTAACATGTTGTGACCCATGTTTGCCCACTGTAAGCATCACATACATGTCCTTCAGTGCTCTAATGTTCCATGATTGTCAATAACCGAAGGACAGTTGCAGTAGACATGAATATAGATTATTTTTGTTGATTACCTTTGCATTTTTTCATCTGAAATCATTAGGTTTACCTAGGTTCTTCAGTCTGCTTATCCAAACGCAACTTTACACCCTTCTGTGCCCTTTTCGGCTTGACCCCGGTATTGCTGCTTGCAGCTATATTTAGGGGTCAAGCCCAGAATGGGCGAAGACCCCTATTGTATCCGTTAGTTTTCTTTTTCTTTTTCTTTTTCTTTTTCTTTTTCTTTTTAAATATTATTCTTCTTCCTGTTCCATTGCGGTCTATGGCAGCCCATAGAACCGTACATAGGAAAGTTATGAAATTTGGCACACTGACAGAGGATAGTCCAAATAATATCCCTAGCAATTTTGGAGTCTCTATCTCAAACCCGCTAGCGCCACCAACAGTCCAAAGTTGCACTTACGTTTTTGCTTATAACTTCTGATCCGTAAGTCCTAGAATCGAAATTCTTGTTTCCTCTGATTCCTTGGTTCAAGACGATTCGATTAGACCCTATGACGTTATTTTCCGTCATGAAAATTTTTCCGCCATTTTGAAATATTCGTAAAACCTACTTTTGCGAACTCCTCCTAGAGTTTTTACCCGATTGCCACGAAAATCGGTATGCAGCATCTAGAGACACTCAAGGCAAAAAGTTATTAAAAGAATTTCGATAAACCAATCCGTTCTCGTATAGCGCGTCAACGAATTTTACATAGAGCGCAAAAAAACAGATTTTAGGCTGTATCTTCGCCAAACTTAGGCCTATTGACACGACACTTGGTACTCGAGATGCCAGTCAGGAACTGAGGGTGCATGCACAGTTTCGTTGCAGCGCCACCTAGTGGTCAGACGAATGTTCTATACGCCTATAACTTTGGCTGCGATAAAAGTATTTTCACGGGACTTGATTTTTTGGAGTCCTGAGTAGTCGCCGAGTCCAACGATACCAAACATGCCAGGATTCGCCTTACGGTTAGCCCTGTGCATCAAAATAGCACTTAAAAAACACGCGCGAATAACTCCGCGAGCGTTATTCCGATCGACACGAAAACACCATAGGAAGAATATTGCATTACCTTCTGAACAAAAAGTTCTATTGGCGTTATATTAAAATTTTCATCAGAAATGGCCGAAAAATGCAAAAAACGAAAAATTACCTTTAAATTTTGCATTTTTTACACATAAATGGTTATAACTTCGCAACGAAAAGAGATTTTTTCACCAGATTTGATACGCAGATGTACGACCACAGTCTGAGGCCACACAAAAAAAATGGTATGCCTCCACCACTAGGTGGCCCTATAATTGAACAAAATCTTTCATATCAACCAAGCCCTATGGTCATACAACTATTTTATTGCTTAACTAAAGTGTATAGTCATGAAACTAGCTAGATGTAACACAGTCATGACCTAAGGTTGCATGCACAGTTTTGTCATAGCGCCACCTAGTGGTTTTGAGATAGAAAATGGCTATTTTTGCCTATAACTACTGCAAAAACACATCTAAAACCATGAGTCTTCATGGATTATTCCTTTCATGAATTGAACTATAATCACTGGTGCATGTTCATTTACTCTCTAGCAACCAATGAGAATACCTTATCAACCGTTTTTGCAAGAGCTTTTTCTCTGCATCAGAACATTGTAGACACATGGGGATGGTGTATTTTGACTCATTTAACTTGTTGTAACATGTTGTGACACCATGGGCGTAGATTTAGGGTGGGACGCTAGGGACATGTCCCTACCAATATTCAGAGAAGACTGAATTGTCCCTAGCAATAATTTCGACCAAACATTTAATCTGTATTCATATATAACCACTAATGTCCGTCTTGTTCTTGTGTTTTCTATTTTTTACTTATTATATTTTTGTCAGAAATCATTTAAATTAGATTAGAAATCTTTTGCAATCCCGTTCTGTAAAAATAACGCTCTATGTGGTACACAAACGGTTAACAGCTTTCGTTCTCTGCAATGCCCGCCTCCGTAAGTCACATCGCTAATATGATTGGCTTTGCATTTCTTTAGTCCCGCCTCTCTAACGCACATTGCTAATATGATTGGATTAGCATTCTTGAGTCCCGCCTCTCTAACGCACATCACTTTTTGATGGGCTTGTCTTTACTCGCTACGTGTGATAGGATGGTTTCACTTTGTACAACGCGCCAAAGTTCACTCAACAAGACGTGCGTGATTATTCGGGCGACAGGTAAGTGAGGAAGAAAGTATTATTATACCCACTGTAACTATTTCATGCACAAAAAAAGTTGTGCCACATAATGATTCAAGGACAGTGTTTTCACCAATACAGGACAATCCCATGTTAACCCTGAGGAGTTGCAAACTTGTGTCAACCTTTTATAAATGGGGTGGCAAGGTTATTTAGAGGGTCCCTAATCCATGAAAGAAAATAACCCCAACATGGTAAAAACATGAATTCATGTCATGATTGCTGAATACTTTCATTACTGCACTGTGGTCATTACTTGCACAGATGTAGACATAATGTTGCATTTTAAACAAACTATTTTTTTCACACTGATTAACTGTCTGTTAATGAAAAGAAGATTTAATGTAAACTACAGAAACGTTAATAAACTGTGTTCAGGAAACAGCATGATATATATACCTACTTCAACACTGGGATTTTTTGGCAAAATTAAATTAAGAATTAAATATTAATTGCATATTCTTCAATATTATAAATTTAATATGGATTCATATATGTTACTATGTGATTTTCTTTTTTTGACAAAGACTTAAACAGCTACTGTTTATTAGGCTCTAGGACATAACGAATTGTTTATTATAGTACATTAAATTTGGGATGGAACCGGGGGTGGCGAGTCAGATGTCACTGAGTAAAGTGCATACTGAGTTGTCTGTTGTTTATGTCAAGTAAACGGTGATAAACAGTTTTTGCAATGCGACCATTTTATTTATGTCCCCACCAATGCCAGAATCAAACCTACGCCCTTGTGTGACACATGTTTTGCCACTGCAAATATCACTCACATGTTCTTCAGTGCTCTAATGTTCCATGACTGTCAATAACAGAACGACGATTGCAGAAGACAAGAACAGAGATTATTTTTGTTGATTATTTTTGCGTTTTTTCATCTGAAATCATTAGGTTTACCTAGGTTCTTCGGTCTGCTTATCCAAACTCAACTTTACACCCTTCTGTGCCCTTTTCGGCTTGTGGCAATTGTTTCTGTTAGTAAATTTTTCTTCTTCCGCCATTGCGGTCTATGGCAGCCCATAGAACCGTACGTAGGAAAGTTATGAAATTTGGCACACTGATAGAGGACAGTCCAATGTGTCCCCACAGCAAATTTGGAGTCTCTATCTCTAACCCGCTAGCGCCACCAACAGTCCAAAGTTGCACTTAGGTTTTTGCTTATAACTTCTGATCCGTAAGTCCTAGAAACAAAATTCTTGTTTCATCTGATTCCTTGGCTCAAGACGATTCGATAGGACCCTATGACGTCATTTTCCGTCATGAAAATTTTTCCGCCATTTTGAATTATTCATAAAACCTACTTTTGCGAACTCGTCCTAGAGTTTTTACCCGATTGCCACAAAAATCGGTATGCAGCATCTAGAGACACTCAAGGCAAAAAGTTATTAAAAGAATTTCGATAAACTAATCAGTTGTCGTATAGCGCATCAACGAATTTTACATAGAGCACAAAAAACAGATTTTAGGCTGTATCTTCGCCAAACTTAAGCCTATTGGCACAACACTTGGTACTTGAGATGCCAGTCAGGAACTGAATGTGCTTGCACAGTTTCGTTGCAGCGCCACCTATTGGCCAGACGAATGGCTTATACGCTTATACCTTTGGCTGTGATCAACATATTTTCATGGGACTTGTTTCCTTCAAGTTTTGAATAGTTGCCGAGTCCAACGATACCAAACATGCTAGGATTCGCCTTACGGTTAGCCCTGTGCATCAAAATAGCACTTAAAAAACACACACGAATATCTCCGCGAGCATTATTCCGATCGACTCGAAAACACCATAGGAAGAACATTGCATTACCTTCTGAACAAAAAGTTCTATTGGCGTTATTTTAAAATTTTCATCAGAAATGGCAGAAAATTGCAAAAAACTAAAAATTACCTTTAAATTTTGTGTTTTTTTACACATAAATGGTTATAACTTCGTAACGCAAAGATATTTTTTCACCATATTTGATACGCTGATTTAAGACCACAGTCTGAGGCTACACAAAAAAAAAATTGGATGCTTGCACCACTAGTTGGCCTTATAATTGAACATAACATTTGAAATCAAGCCACCCTACGGTCATACAACTGTTTATTCACTAAACTAAAGTGTATAGTCATAAAACTAGCTAGATGTAACACAGTAATGATCTGAGGTTGCATGCACAAATTTTGTCATTGTGCCACCTACTGGTTTTGAGATAGAATATGGCATTTTTTGCCTTAACCTACTGCAACAACACATCTAAAACCAGTCATCATGGATTATTTCTCTCATGGCTTTGACTATAATCACTGGGGGTTGCCAATTCACTCCCTAGCAACAAATGAGAATACTATATCAACCGTTTTTGCAAGAGCTATATCTTTGTGTCAGAACATCGTAGAGACATGGGGGTGGGCTCTTTTGACTCATTAACACCACTGTAACATTTTGTGAGCTCAGTATTGCCACTGCAAGCACCACTCATTTTTACTTCAGTGTTCTAGTTATCAATGCTCGTCAAAAGAGAGGGAGAGATTTCACTAAATGAGAACACAGCTTTTTTGCTGATAACTGTTATATTGTTTTGTCTGAAATCAAGAGATTTTCCTAGGTTCTTTAAACTGCTCATCCAAAGTCAACTTTTCTTTCTGCTGTGCCTTTTTTGGCTTGACCCCGGTGATTGCTGCTTGCAGCTATATTTATTATTATTATTATTATTATTAGTTATTCTTCTTCTTCTTCCGCCATTGCGGCCTATGGCAGCCCATAGAACCGTACGTAGGAAAGTTATGAAATTTGGCACACTGATAAAGGACACTCCAATGTGTCCCCACAGCAAATTTGGAGTCTCTATCTCTAACCCGCTAGCGCCACCAACAGTCCAAAGTTGCACTTATGTTTTTGCTTATAACTTCTGATCCGTAAGTCCTAGTAACGAAATTCTTGTTTCCTCTGATTCCTTGGCTCACGACGATTCGATTGGACCATATGACGTCATTTTCCGTCATGAAAATTTTTCCGCCATTTTGAATTATTCGTAAAACCTACTTTTGCGAACTCATCCTACAGTTTTTACCCGATTGCCGCGAAAATTGGTATGTAGCATCTAGAGACCCTCACGGCAAAAAGTTATCAAAAGAATTTCGATACAGCAATCCGTTGTCGTATAGCGCGTCAACAAATTTTACGTAGAGCGCAAAAAAACAGATTTTAGGCTGTATCTTCGTCAAACTTAGGCCTATTGACACGACACTTGGTACTTGTGATGCCAGTCAGGAACTGAGTGTGCATGCACAGTTTCGTCGCAGCGCCACCTAGTGGCCAGACAGATGTTTTTTGCACCTATAACTTTGGCTGTGATCAACGTATTTTGACGGGACTTGATTTTTAGGAGTCCTGAATAGTCGCCGAGTCCAACGATACCAAACATGCCAGATTTCGCCTTACGGTTAGCCCTGCGCAGCAAAACAGCACTTAAAAAACATGCGCAAATATCTCCGCGGGCGTTGTTCCGATCGACTCGAAAACACCATAGGAAGAACATTGCATTACCTTCTGAACAAAAAGTTCTATTGGCATTATATTCAAATTTTCATCAGAAATGGCCGAAAATTGCAAAAAACGAAAAATTACCTTTTACAATTTGTGTTTTTATACATAAATGGTTATAACTTCGCAACGAAAAGAAATTTTTTCACCAGATTTGATACGCTGATGTATGAACAGAGTCTGAGGCCACACAAAAAAATTGGTATGCCTGAACCACTAGGTGGCCCTATAATTGAACAAAATCTTTCATATTAAGCAAGCCCTATGGTCATACAACTATTTCTTCACTAAACTAAAGTGTATAGTCATAAAACTAGCTAGATGTAACACAGTTATGAACTGAGGTTGCATGCACAACTTTGTCATTGCGCCACCTAGTGGTTTTGAGATAGAAATATTGTATTTTTGCCTAAAACTACTCCAACAGTACATCTAAAATCTTGGGTCATCATGTATTATTCCTTTCATGGCTTGGAGATCATTGGTGCATGCCAATTAACTCCTTAGCAACCAATTAGGATACCTTATCAATCCTTTTTACAAGAGCTATATCTCTGCATCAGAACATTGTAGAGACATGGGGGTGGTCTCTTTTGACTCATTAACACCACTGTAACATTTTGTGAGCTGAGAATTGCCACTGCAAGCACCACTCACATTTTCTTCAGTGTTCTAGTTGTCAATGCTCCTCGAGAAGAGAGGGAGAGATGGCACTGAATGAAAACACAGCTTTTTTGCTGATAACTGTTATATTATTTAGTCTGAAATCAAGAGATTTCCCCAGGTTCTTTAAACTGCTCATCCGAATTCAACTTTACTTTCTTATGTGCCCTTTTTGGCTTGACCCCGGCATTGCTGCTTGCAGCTATATTTATTATTATTATTATTATTCTGCTTCTTCTTCTTCTTCCGCCATTGCGGTCTATGGCAGCCCATAGAACCGTACGTAGGAAAGTTATGAAATTTGGCACACTGATAAAGGACAGTCCAATGTGTCCCCACAGCAAATTTGGAGTCTCTATCTCTAACCCGCTAGCGCCACCAACAGACCAAAGTTGAACTTATGTTTTTGCTTATAACTTCTGATCCGTAAGTCCTAGAAACGAAATTCTTGTTTCCTCTGATTCCTTGGCTCAAGACGATTCGACTGGACCCTATGACGTCATTTTCCGTCATGAAAATTTTTCCGCCATTTTGAATTATTCGTAAAACCTACTTTTGCGAACTCGTCCTAGAGCTTTTGCCCGATTTCCACGAAAATCGGTATGTAGCATCTACAGACCCTCACGGCAAAAAGTTATGGAATTCATGTCGATTCGCCAATCTGTTTGCGTAAACCGCGTCAACAAATTTTACGTAGAGTGCAAAAAAACGGATTTGAAGCTGTATCTTCGCCAAACTTAAGCCTTTTGAAACGACACTTGGTACTTGTGATGCCAGTCAGGAACTGAGAGCGCATGCCCAGTTTCGTCGCAGCGCCACCTAGTGGTAAGACGAATGTTTTACACACCTATAACTTTGGCTGTGATCGACGTATTTTCATGGGACTTGTTTCCTTGGAGTCCTGAATAGTTGCCGAGTCCAACGATACCAAACATGCCAGAATTGGCCTTACGGTTAGCCCTGCGCAGCAAAACAGCACTTAAAAAACACGCGCGAATATCTCCGCGAGCGTAATTCTGATCGACTCGAAAACATCATAGGAAGAATATTGCATTACCTTCTGAACAAAAAGTTCTATTGGCACTATATTAAAATTTTCATCAGAAATGGCCGAAAATTGCAAAAAACGAAAAATTACCTTTAAATTTTGTGTTTTTACACATAAATGGTTATAACTTCGTAACGCAAAGAGATTTTTTCACCATATTTGACACGCTGATGTACGACTACAGTCTGAGGCTACACAAAAAAAATTGTATGGTTGCACCACTAGTTGGCCTTATAATTGAACAAAACCTTTGAAATCAAGCCACCCTATGGTCATACAACTGTTTCTTCACTAAACTAAAGTGTATAGTCATAAAACTAGCTAGATGTAACACATTTATGACCTGAGGTTGCATGCACGAATTTTGTCATTGCGCCACCTACTGGTTTTGAGATAGAATATGGCATTTTTTGCCTAAAACTACTGCAACAACACATCTAAAACCATGAGTCATCATGGATTATTCCTTTCATGGCTTTGACTATAATCACTAGAGGATGTCCATTTACTCTCTAGCAACCAATGAGAATACGTTATCAACTGTTTTTGCAAGAGCTTTTTCTCTGTATCAGAACATCACAGAGACATGGGGATGGTCTCTTTTGACTCTTTTAACTTGTTGTAACATGTTGTGACCCATGTTTGCCCACTGTAAGCATCACATACATGTCCTTCAGTGCTCTAATGTTCCATGATTGTCAATAACCGAAGGACAGTTGCAGTAGCCAAGAATATAGATTATTTTTGTTGATTACCTTTGCATTTTTTCATCTGAAATCATTAGGTTTACCTAGGTTCTTCAGTCTGCTTATCCAAACGCAACTTTACATCCTTCTGTGCCCTTTTCGGCTTGACCCCGGTATTGCTGCTTGCAGCTATATTTATTAGTTATTCTTCTTCCGCCATTGCGGTCTATGGCAGCCCATAGAACCGTACGTAGGAAAGTTATGAAATTTGGCACACTGATAAAGGACAGTCCAATGTGTCCCCACAGCAAATTTGGAGTCTCTATCTCTAACCCTCTAGCGCCACCAAGAGTCCAAAGTTGCACTTATGTTTTTGCTTATAACTTCTGATCCGTAGGTCCTAGAAACGAAATTCTTGTTTCCTCTGATTCCTTGGCTCAAGACGATTCGACTGGACCCTATGACGTCATTTTCCGTCATGAAAATTTTTCCGCCATTTTGAATTATTTGTGAAACCTACTTTTTCAAACTCGTCCTAGAGCTTTTGTCCTATTGCCACGAAAATTGGTATATATCATCTAGAGACCCTCACGGCAAAAAGTTATCAAAAGAATTTCGATAAACCAATCCGTTGTCGTATAGCGCGTCAACAAATTTTACGTAGTGCGCAAAAAAACAGATTTTAGGCTGTATCTTCGTCAAACTTAGGCCTATTGACACGACACTTGGTACTTGTGATGCCAGTCAGGAACTGAGTGTGCATGCACAGTTTCGTCGCAGCGCCACCTAGTGGCCAGACAGATGTTTTTTACACCTATAACTTTGGCTGTGATCAATGTATTTTGACGGGACTTGATTTTTAGGAGTCCTGAATAGTCGCCGAGTCCAACGATACCAAACATGCCAGATTTCGCCTTACGGTTAGCCCTGCGCAGCAAAACAGCACTTAAAAAACATGCGCGAATATCTCCGCGAGCGTTATTCCGATCGACTCGAAAACACCATAGGAAGAACATTGCATTACCTTCTGAACAAAAAGTTCTATTTGCGTTATATTAAAATTTTCATCAGAAATGGCCGAAAATTGCAAAAAACGAAAAATTACCTTTTACAATTTGTGTTTTTATACATAAATGGTTATTACTTCGCAACGAAAATAAATTTTTTCACCAGATTTGATACGCTGATGTATGAGCAGAGTCTGAGGCCACACAAAAAAATTGGTATGCCTGAACCACTAGGTGGCCCTATAATTGAACAAAACCTTTGAAATCAAGCCACCCTATGGTCATACAACTATTTCTTCACTAAACTAAAGTGTATAGTCATAAAACTAGCTAGATGTAACACAGTTATGAACTGAGGTTGCATGCACAACTTTGTCATTGCGCCACCTAGTGGTTTTGAGATAGAAATATGGTATTTTTGCCTAAAACTACTCCAACAGTACATCTAAAATCTTGGGTCATCATGTATTATTACTCTCATGGCTTGGAGATCATTGGTGCATGCCAATTAACTCCTTAGCAACCAATTAGGATACCTTATCAACCGTTTTTGCAAGAGCTATATCTCTGCGTCAGAACATTGTAGAGACATGGGGGTGGTCTCTTTTGACTCATTAACACCACTGTAACATTTTGTGAGCTGAGAATTGCCATTGCAAGCACCACTCACATTTTCTTCAGTGTTCTAGTTGTCAATGCTCCTCGAGAAGAGAGGGAGAGATGACACTGAATGAAAACACAGCTTTTTTGCTGATAACTGTTATATTATTTAGTCTGAAATCAAGAGATTTTCCCAGGTTCTTTAAACTGCTCATCCGAATTCAACTTTACTTTCTTATGTGCCCTTTTTGGCTTGACCCCGGCATTGCTGCTTGCAGCTATATTTAGGGGTCAAGCCCAGAATGGGCGAAGACCCCTATTGTATCCGTTAGTTTTCTTATTATTATAATTAGGGGTCAAGCCCCGAAGGGGCGAAGACCCCTATTGTATTTGTTAGTTTTCTTATTATTATTATAATAATTATTCTGCTTCTTCTTCTTCTTCTTCTTCTTCTTCCGCCATTGCGGTCTATGGCAGCCCATAGAACCGTACGTAGGAAAGTTATGAAATTTGGCACACTGATAAAGGACAGTCCAATGTGTCCCCACAGCAAATTTGGAGTCTCTATCTCTAACCCGCTAGCGCCACCAACAGTCCAAAGTTGAACTTATGTTTTTGCTTATAACTTCTGATCCGTAAGTCCTAAAAACGAAATTCTTGTTTCCTCTGATTCCTTGGCTCAAGACGATTCGATTGGACCATATGATGTCATTTTCCGTCATAAAAATTTTTCCGCCATTTTGAATTATTTGTAAAACCTACTTTTGCAAACTCGTCCTAGAGTTTTTACCCGATTGCCGCGAAAATTGGTATGTAGCATCTAGAGACCCTCACGGCAAAAAGTTATTAAAAGAATTTCGATAAACCAATCCGTTGTCTTATAGCGCGTCAACGAATTTTACATAGAGCGCAAAAAAACAGATTTTAGGCTGTATCTTCGTCAAACTTAGGCCTATTGACACGACACTTGGTACTTGTGATGCCAGTCAGGAACTGAGTGTGCATGCACAGTTTCGTCGCAGCGCCACCTAGTGGCCAGACAGATGTTTTTTACACCTATAACTTTGGCTGTGATCAACGTATTTTGACGGGACTTGATTTTTAGGAGTCCTGAATAGTCGCCGAGTCTAACGATACCAAACATGCCAGATTTCGCCTTATGGTTAGCCCTGCGCAGCAAAACAGCACTTAAAAAACACGCGCGAATATCTCCGCGAGCGTAATTCTGATCGACTCGAAAACATCATAGGAAGAATATTGCATTACCTTCTGAACAAAAAGTTCTATTGGCATTGTATTAAAATTTTCATCATAAATGGCTGAATATTGCAAAAAACAAAAAATTACCTTTAAATTTTGTGTTTTTACACATAAATTGTTATAACTTCGTAACGCAAAGAGATTTTTTCACCATATTTGATACGCTGATGTACGACCACAGTCTGAGGCTACACAAAAAAAATTGTATGGTTGCACCACTAGTTGGCCTTATAATTTAACAAAACCTTTGAAATCAAGCCACCCTGTGGTCATACAACGGTTTCTTCACTAAATTAAAGTGTATAGTCATAAAACTAGCTAGATGTAACACAGTTATGACCTGAGGTTGCATGCACAATTTTGTCATTGCGCCACCTACTGGTTTTGAGATAGAATATGGCATTTTTTTGCCTAAAACTACTGCAACAACACATCTAAAACCATGAGTCATCATGGATTATTCCTTTCATGGCTTTGACTATAATCACTAGTGGATGTCCATTTACTCTCTAGCAACCAATGAGAATACGTTATCAACTGTTTTTGCAAGAGCTTTTCTCTGCATCAGAACATCGCAGAGACATGGGGGTGGGCTCTTTTGACTCATTAACACCACTGTAACATTTTGAGAGCTGAGTATTGCCACTGCAAGCACCACTCATTTTTACGTCAGTGTTCTAGTTATCAATGCTCGACGAAAGAGAGGGAGAGATTTCACTAAATGAGAACAGCTTTTTTGCTGATAACTGTTATATTGTTTTGTCTGAAATCAAGAGATTTTCCTAGGTACTTTAAACTGCTCATCCGAAGTCAACTTTACTTTCTGCTGTGCCCTTTTTGGCTTGACCCCGGTGATTGCTGCTTGCAGCTATATTTATTAGTTATTCTTCTTCTTCTTCCGCCATTGCGGTCTATGGCAGCCCATAGAACCGTACGTAGGAAAGTTATGAAATTTGGCACACTGATAAAGGACAGTCCAAATATTATCCACAGCAAATTTGGCGTCTCTATCTTAAACCCGCTAGCGCCACCAACAGTCCAAAGTTGCACTTATGTTTTTGCTTATAACTTTTGATCCGTAAGTCCTAGAAACGAAATTCTTGTTTCCTCTGATTACTTGGCTCAAGACGATTCGATTGGACCCTATGACGTCATTTTCCGTCATGAAAATTTTTCCGCCATTTTGAATTATTCGTAAAACCTACTTTTGCGAACTCGTCCTAGAGTTTTTACCCGATTGCCGCAAAAATTGGTATGTAGCATCTAGAGACCCTCACGGCAAAAAGTTATTAAAAGAATTTTGATAAATCAATCCGTTGTTGTATAGCGCGTCAACAAATTTTACGTAGAGCGCAAAAAAACAGATTTTAGGCTGTATCTTCGTCAAACTTAGGCCTATTGACACGACACTTGGTACTTGTGATGCCAGTCAGGAACTGAGTGTGCATGCACAGTTTCGTCGCTGCGCCACCTAGTGGCCAGACAGATGATTTATACACCTATAACTTTGGCTGCGATCAACGTATTTTGACGGGACTTAATTTTTAAGAGTCCTGAATAGTCGCCGAGTCCAACGATACCAAACATGCCAGATTTCGTCTTACGGTTAGCCCTGTGCATTAAAATAGCGCTGAAAAAACACGTGCGAATAACTCCGCCAGCGTTATTCCGATCGACTCGAAAACACCATAGGAAGAACATTGCATTACCTTCTGAACAAAAAGTTCTATTGGCGTTATATTAAAATTTTCATCAGAAATGGCCGAAAATTGCAAAAAACGAAAAATTACCTTTAAAATTTGTGGTTTTTACACATAAATGGTTATAACTTCGCAACGAAAAGAGATTTTTTCACCAGATTTGATACGCTGATGTATGAGCAGAGTCTGAGGCCACACAAAAAAAATGGTATGCCTGAACCACTAGGTGGCCCTATAATTGAACAAAATATTTCATATCAAGCAAGCCCTATGGTCATACAACTATTTCTTTGCCGAACTAAAGTGTATAGTCATGAAACTAGCTAGATGTAACGCAGTCATGACCTGAGGTTGCATTCACGATTCTGTCATAGCGCCCCCTAGTGGTTTGGAGATAGAAAATAGCTATTTTTGCCTAAATCTACTGCAACAGCACATCTAAAACCATGAGTCATCATGAATTATTCCTTTCATGGCTTTGACTATAATCACTGGTGGTTGCCAATTCACTCCCTAGCAACCAATGAGAATACCTTATCAACCGTTTTGCAAGAGCTATAACTCTGCATCAAAACATCGTAGAGACACGGGGGTTGGCTCTTTTGACTCATTAACAACACTGTAACATTTTGAGAGCTGAGTATTGCCACTGCAAGCACCACTCATTTTTACATCAGTGTTCTAGTTATCAATGCTCATCGAAAGAGAGGGAGAGATTTCACTAAATGAGAACACAGCTTTTTTGCTGATAACTGTTATATTGTTTTGTCTGAAATCAAGAGATTTTCCTAGGTACTTTAAACTGCTCATCCGAAGTCAACTTTACTTTCTGCTGTGCCCTTTTTGGCTTGACCCCGGTGATTGCTGCTTGCAGCTATATTTAGGGGTCAAGCCCCGAAGGGGCGAAGACCCCTATTGTATTTGTTAGTTTTCTTATTATTATTATTATTCTGCTTCTTCTTCTTCTTCTTCTTCCGCCATTGCGGTCTATGGCAGCCCATAGAACCGTACCTAGGAAAGTTATGAAATTTGGCACACTGATAAAGGACAGTCCAATGTGTCCCCATAGCAAATTTGGAGTCTCTATCTCAAACCCGCTAGCGCCACCAACAGTCCAAAGTTGCACTTACGTTTTTGCTTATAACTTCTGATCCGTAAGTCCTAGAAACGAAATTCTTATTTCCTCTGATTCCTTGGCTCAAGACGATTCGATTAGACCCTATGACGTTATTTTCCGTCATTAAATTTTTCCGCCATTTTGAATTATTCGTAAAACCTACTTTTGCGACCTCGTCCTAGAGTTTTTACCCGATTGCCACGAAAATCGGTATGCAGCATCTAGAGACACTCAAGGCAAAAAGTTATTAAAAGAATTTCGATAAACCAATCCATTCTCGTATAGTGCGTCAACGAATTTTACATAGAGCGCAAAAAAACAGAGTTTAGGCTGTATCTTCACCAAACTTAAGCCTATTGACACGACACTTGGTACTTGAGATGCCAGTCAGGAATTGAGGGTGCATGCACAGTTTCGTTGCAGCGCCACCTAGTGGCCAGACGAATGTTCTATACGCCTATAACTTTGACTGCGATAAAAGTATTTTCACGGGACTTGATTTTTTGGAGTCCTGAGTAGTCGCCGAGTCCAACGATACCAAACATGCCAGGATTCGTCATACGGTTAACCCTGTGCAGCAAAATAGCACTTAAAAAACATGCGCGAATATCTCGCCGAGCGTTATTCCGATCGACTCGAAAACACCATAGGAAGAACATTGCGTTACCTTCTGAACAAAAAGTTCTATTGGCGTTATATTAAAATTTTTATCAGAAATGGCAGAAAAATGCAAAAAACGAAAAATTACCTTTAAATTTTGCATTTTTTACACATAAATGGTTATAACTTCGCAACGAAAAGAGATTTTTTCACCAGATTTGATACGCTGATGTACGACCACAGTCTGAGGTTACACAAAAAAAAATGTATGCTTGCACCACTAGTTGGCCTTATAATTGAAAAAAACCTTTGAAATCAAGCCACCCTATGGTCATACAACTGTTTCTTCCCTAAAATAAAGTGTATAGTCATAAAACTAGCTAGATGTAACACAGTTATGACCTGAGGTTGCATGCACAATTTTGTCATTGCGCCACCTACTGGTTTTGAGATAGAAATATGGCATTTTTTGCCTAAAACTACTGCAACAACACATCTAAAACCATGAGTCATCATGGATTATTCCTTTCATGGCTTTGACTATAATCACTGGTGGTTGCCAATTCACTCCCTAGCAACCAATGAGAATACCTTATCAACCGTTTTTGCAAGAGCTATATCTCTGCGTCAGAACATCGTAGAGACACGGGGGTGGGCTCTTTTGACTCATTAACACCACTGTAACATTTTGTGAGCTGAGTATTGCCACTGCAAGCACCACTCATTTTTACGTCAGTGTTCTAGTTATCAATGCTCGTCGAAAGAGAGGGAGAGATTTCACTAAATGAGAACAGCTTTTTTGCTGATAACTGTTATATTGTTTTGTCTGAAATCAAGAGATTTTCCTAGGTACTTTAAACTGCTCATCCGAAGTCAACTTTACTTTCTGCTGTGCCCTTTTTGGCTTGACCCCGGTGATTGCTGCTTGCAGCTATATTGGCAATTGTTTCTGTTAGTAAATTTTTCTTCTTCCGCCATTGCGGTCTATGGCAGCCCATAGAACCGTACGTAGGAAAGTTATGAAATTTGGCACACTGATAAAGGACACTCCAAATATTATCCACAGCAAATTTGGAGTCTCTATCTCAAACCCGCTAGCGCCACCAACAGTCTAAATATACACTTATGTTTTTGCTTATAACTTTTGATCCGTAAGTCCTAGAAACGAAATTCTTGTTTCCTCTGATTCCTTGGCTCAAGACGTTTCGATTGGACCCTATGGCGTCATTTTCCGTCATGAAAATGTTTCCGCCATTTTGAATTATTCGTGAAACCTACTTTTTCGAACTCGTCCTAGAGCTTTTTCCCAATTGCCGCGAAAATCGGTATGTAGCATCTAGAGACCCTCACGGCAAAAAGTTATCAAAAGAATTTCGATAAACCAATCCGTTGTCGTATAGCGCGTCAACAAATTTTACGTAGAGCGCAAAAAACTGATTTTAGGCTGTATCTTCGTCAAACTTAGGCCAATTGACACGACACTTGGTACTTGTGATGCCAGTCAGGAACTGAGTGTGCATGCGCAGTTTCGTCGCAGCGCCACCTAGTGGCCAGACAGATGTTTTTTACACCTATAACTTTGGCTTTGATCAAGTATTTTGACGGGACTTGATTTTTAGGAGTCCTGAATAGTCGCCGAGTCCAACGATACCAAACATGCCAGATTTCGCCTTACGGTTAGCCCTGCGCAGCAAAACTGCACTTAAAAAACATGCGCGAATATCTCCGCGAGCGTTATTCCGATCGACTCGAAAACACCAT
Source organism: Paramisgurnus dabryanus (assembly GCF_030506205.2). Lineage (NCBI taxonomy): Eukaryota > Metazoa > Chordata > Actinopteri > Cypriniformes > Cobitidae > Paramisgurnus > Paramisgurnus dabryanus. The sequence continues at coordinate 16,896,776 of NC_133353.1, read as the reverse complement.
AGGAAGAACATTGCATTACCTTCTGAATAAAAAGTTCTATTGGCGTTATATTAAAATTTTCATCAGAAATGGCCGAAAATTGCAAAAAACGAAAAATTACCTTTTACAATTTGTGTTTTTATACATAAATGGTTATAACTTCGCAACAAAAAGACTTTTTTTCACCAGACTTGATACGCTGATGTATGAGCAGAGTCTGAGGCCACACAAAAAAATTGGTATGCCTGAACCACTAGGTGGCCCTATAATTGAACAAAATCTTTCATATCAAGCAAGCCCTATGGTCATACAACTATTTCTTCACTAAACTAAAGTGTATAGTCATGAAACTAGCTAGATGTAACGCAGTCATGACCTGAGGTTGCATGCACGATTCTGTCATAGTGCCACCTAGTGGTTTGGAGATAGAAAATAGCTATATTTGCCTAAAACTACTGCAACAACACATCTAAAACCATGAGTCATCATGGATTCTTCATTTCATATGGCTTGGACTATAATCACTGGTGGATGTGAATTTACTCTCTAGCAACCAATGAGAATACCTTATCAACCATTTTTGAAAGAGCTTTGTCTTGGCATCAGAACATCGTAGAGACATGGGGATGGTCTCTTTTCCCTGATTTAACTTGTTGTAACATGTTGTGACATGTTGTGTATTATGCCAGTGCAAACATCACTCACATGTCCTTCAGTGCTCTAATGTTCCATGATTGTCAATAACAGAAGGACGATTGCAGTAGACAAGAACATAGATTATTTTTGTTGATTACTTTTGCGGTTTTTTTCCATTTGACATCATAAGGTTTACATAGGTTCTTTAATATTCTTATCCAAACTCAACTTTACACCCTTCTGTGCCCTTTACAGCTTGACCCCGGTATTGCTGCTTGCAGCTATATTTAGGGGTCAAGCCCCGAAGGGGCGAAGACCCCTATTGTATTTGTTAGTTTTCTTATTATTAGTTATTCTGGTTCTTCTTCCGCCATTGCGGTCTATGGCAGCCCATAGAACCGTACGTAGGAAAGTTATGAAATTTGGCACACTGATAAAGGACAGTCCAATGTGTCCCCACAGCAAATTTGGAGTCTCTATCTCTAACCCTCTAGCGCCACCAACAGTCCAAAGTTGCACTTATGTTTTTGCTTATAACTTCTGATCCGTAGGTCCTAGAAACGAAATTCTTGTTTCTTCTGATTCCTTGGCTCAAGACGATTCGATTTGACCATATGACGTCAATTTCCGTCATAAAATTTTTTCCGCAATTTTGAATTATTCGTAAAACCTACTTTTGCGAACTCGTCCTAGAGCTTTTGCCCGATTTCCACGAAAATTGGTATGTAGCATCTACAGACCCTCACGGCAAAAAGTTATGGAATTCATGTCACATCGTCCATCCGTTTCCGTAAACCACGTCAACAAATTTTACGTAGAGCGCAAAAAAACAGATTTTAGGCTGTATCTTCGTCAAACTTTGGCCTATTGACACGACACTTGGTACTTGTGATGCCAGTCAGGAACTGAGTGTGCATGCACAGTTTCGTCGCAGCGCCACCTAGTGGCCAGACAGATGTTTTTTACACCTATAACTTTGGCTGTGATCTACGTATTTTGACGGGACTTGATTTTTAGGAGTCCTGAATAGTCGCCAAGTCCAACGATACCAAACATGCCAGATTTCGCCTTACGGTTAGCCCTGCGCAGCAAAACAGCACTTAAAAAACATGCGCGAATATCTCCGCGAGCGTTATTCCGATCGACTCGAAAACACCATAGGAAGAACATTGCATTACCTTCTGAACAAAAAGTTCTATTGGCGTTATATTAAAATTTTTTTCAGAAATGGCCGAAAATTGCAAAAAACGAAAAATTACCTTTTACAATTTGTGTTTTTATACATAAATGGTTATAACTTCGCAACGAAAATACATTTTTTCACCAGATTTGATACGCTGATGTATGAGCAGAGTCTGAGGCCACACAAAAAAATTGGTATGCCTGAACCACTAGGTGGCCTTATAATTGAACAAAATCTTTCATATCAAGCAAGCCCTATGGTCATACAACTATTTCTTCACTAAACTAAAGTGTATAGTCATAAAACTAGCTAGATGTAACACAGTTATGAACTGAGGTTGCATGCACAACTTTGTCATTGCGCCACCTAGTGGTTTTGAGATAGAAATATGGTATTTTTGCCTAAAACTACTCCAACAGTACATCTAAAATCTTGGGTCATCATGTATTATTCTTTCATGGCTTGGAGATCATTGGTGCATGCCAATTAACTCCTTAGCAACCAATTAGGATACCTTATCAACCCTTTTTGCAAGAGCTATATCTCTGCATCAGAACATCGTAGAGACATGGGGGTGGTCTCTTTTGACTCATTAACACCACTGTAACATTTTGTGAGCTGAGAATTGCCACTGCAAGCACCACTCACATTTTCTTCAGTGTTCTAGTTGTCAATGCTCCTCGAGAAGAGAGGGAGAGATGACACTGAATGAAAACACAGCTTTTTTGCTGATAACTGTTATATTATTTAGTCTGATATCAAGAGATTTTCCCAGGTTCTTTAAACTGCTCATCCGAATTCAACTTTACTTTCTTATGTGCCCTTTTTGGCTTGACCCCGGCATTGCTGCTTGCAGCTATATTTAGGGGTCAAGCCCAGAATGGGCGAAGACCCCTATTGTTTCTGTTAGATTTCTTTTTCTTTTTCTTTTTCTTTTTCTTTTTCTTCCTCCGCCATTGCGGTCTATGGCAGCCTATAGAACCGTACGTAGGAAAGTTATGAAATTTGGCACACTGATAGAGGACTGTCCAAAAAGTCTCCACAGCAAATTTGAAGTCTGTATCTCTAACCCGCTAGCGCCACCAACAGTCCAAATTTGCACTTATGTATTTGCCTATAACTTCTGACCCGTAAGTCCTAGACACTAAATTCTTGTATCCTCTGATTCCTTGGCTCAAGACGATTCGATTGGACCCTATGACGTCATTTTCCGTCATGAAAAATTTTCCGCCATTTTGATTTATTCATAAAACCTACTTTTGCGAACTTGTCCTAGAGCTTTTGCCCAATTGCCACGAAAAATGGTATGTAGCATCTAGAGACACTCAGGGCAAAAAGTTATTAAAAGAATTTTGATAAACCATTCCGTTTTCGTATAGCGCGTCAACAAATTTTACGTAGAGCCCAAAAAACAGGTTTTAGTGTGTATCTTTGCCAATCTTATGTCTATTGACGCCACACTTGGTAGTTGTGATGCCAGTGAGGATCTGAGGGGGCATGCAGAGTTTCGTCACAGCACCACCTAGTGGTCATACGAATGTTGTACATGCTTATAACTTTGGCTCTGATCTGTGTTTTTTCACGGGACTTGTTTCGCTGAAGTCCAGAATAGTTGCCGAGTCCAACGTTACCAAACATGCCAGATTTCGCCTTACGGTTAGCCCTGCGCAGCAAAACAGCACTTAAAAAACACGCGCGAATATCTCCGCGAGCGTAATTCTGATCGACTCGAAAACATCATACGAAGAATATTGCATTACCTTCTGAACAAAAAGTTCTATTGGCGTTGTATTAAAATTTTCATCAGAAATGGCCGAAAATTGCAAAAAACGAAAAATTACCTTTAAATTTTGTGTTTTTACACATAAATGGTTATAACTTCGTAACGCAAAGAGATTTTTTCACCATATTTGATACGCTGATGTACGACCACAGTCTGAGGCTACACAAAAAAATTGTATGGTTGCACCACTAGTTGGCCTTATAATTGAACAAAACCTTTGAAATCAAGCCACCCTATGGTCATACAACTGTTTCTTCACTAAACTAAAGTGTATAGTCATAAAACTAGCTAGATGTAACACATTTATGACCTGAGGTTGCATGCACGAATTTTGTCATTGCGCCACCTACTGGTTTTGAGATAGAATATGGCATTTTTTTGGCCTAAAACTACTGCAACAACACATCTAAAACCATGAGTCATCATGGATTATTCCTTTCATGGCTTTGACTATAATCACTAGAGGATGTCCATTTACTCTCTAGCAACCAATGAGAATACGTTATCAACTGTTTTTGCAAGAGCTTTTTCTCTGTATCAGTACATCACAGAGACATGGGGATGGTCTCTTTTGACTCTTTTAACTTGTTGTAACATGTTGTGACCCATGTTTGCCCACTGTAAGCATCACATACATGTCCTTCAGTGCTCTAATGTTCCATGATTGTCAATAACCGAAGGACAGTTGCAGTAGACAAGAATATAGATTATTTTTGTTGATTACTTTGCATTTTTTCATCTGAAATCATTAGGTTTACCTAAGTTCTTCAGTCTGCTTATCCAAACGCAACTTTACATCCTTCTGTGCCCTTTTCGGCTTGACCCCGGTATTGCTGATTGCAGCTATATTTAGGGGTCAAGCCCAGAATGGGCGAAGACCCCTATTGTATCCGTTAGTTTTCTTTTTCTTTTTCTTTTTCTTTTTCTTTTTAAATATTATTCTTCTTCCTGTTCCATTGCGGTCTATGGCAGCCCATAGAACCGTACATAGGAAAGTTATGAAATTTGGCACACTGACAGAGGACAGTCCAAATAATATCCCTAGCAATTTTGGAGTCTCTATCTCAAACCCGCTAGCGCCACCAACAGTCCAAAGTTGCACTTACGTTTTTGCTTATAACTTCTGATCCGTAAGTCCTAGAAACGAAATTCTTGTTTCCTCTGATTCCTTGGTTCAAGACGATTCGATTAGACCCTATGACGTTATTTTCCGTCATGAAAATTTTTCCGCCATTTTGAAATATTCGTAAAACCTACTTTTGCGAACTCCTCCTAGAGTTTTTACCCGATTGCCACGAAAATCGGTATGCAGCATCTAGAGACACTCAAGGCAAAAAGTTATTAAAAGAATTTCGATAAACCAATCCGTTCTCGTATAGCGCGTCAACGAATTTTACATAGAGCGCAAAAAAACTGATTTTAGGCTGTATCTTCGCCAAACTTAGGCCTATTGACACGACACTTGGTACTCGAGATGCCAGTCAGGAACTGAGGGTGCATGCACAGTTTCGTTGCAGCGCCACCTAGTGGTCAGACGAATGTTCTATACGCCTATAACTTTGGCTGCGATAAAAGTATTTTCACGGGACTTGATTTTTTGGAGTCCTGAGTAGTCGCCGAGTCCAACGATACCAAACATGCCAGGATTCGCCTTACGGTTAGCCCTGTGCATCAAAATAGCACTTAAAAAACACGCGCGAATAACTCCGCGAGCGTTATTCCGATCGACACGAAAACACCATAGGAAGAATATTGCATTACCTTCTGAACAAAAAGTTCTATTGGCGTTATATTAAAATTTTCATCAGAAATGGCCGAAAAATGCAAAAAACGAAAAATTACCTTTAAATTGTGCATTTTTTACACATAAATGGTTATAACTTCGCAACGAAAAGAGATTTTTTCACCAGATTTGATACGCTGATGTACGACCACAGTCTGAGGCCACACAAAAAAATTGGTATGCCTTAACCACTAGGTGGCCCTATAATTGAACAAAATCTTACATATCAAGCAAGCCCTGTGGTCATACAACTATTTCTTCACTAAACTAAAGTGTATAGTTATAAAACTAGCTATATGTAACACAGTTATGAACTAGGTTGCATGCACAACTTTGTCATTGCGCCACCTAGTGGTTTTGAGATAGAAATATGGTATTTTTGCCCAAAACTACTCCAACAGTACATCTAAAATCTTGGGTCATCATGTATTATTCCTTTCATGGCTTGGAGATCATTGATGCATGCCAATTAACTCCTTAGCAACCAATTAGGATACCTTATCAATCCTTTTTACAAGAGCTATATCTCTGCATCAGAACATCGCAGAGACATGGGGGTGGTCTCTTTTGACTCATTAACACCACTGTAACATTTTGTGAGCTGAGAATTGCCACTGCAAGCACCAATCACATTTTCTTCAGTGTTCTAGTTGTCAATGCTCCTCGAGAAGAGAGGGAGAGATGACACTGAATGAAAACACAGCTTTTTTGCTGATAACTGTTATATTACTTAGTCTGAAATCAAGAGATTTTCTTAGGTTCTTTAAACTGCTCATCCGAATTCAACTTTACTTTCTTCTGTGCCCTTTTTGGCTTGACCCCGGCATTGCTGCTTGCAGCTATATTTATTATTAGGGGTCAAGCCCCGAAGGGGCGAAGACCCCTATTGTATTTGTTAGTTTTCTTATTATTATTATAATAATTATTCTGCTTCTTCTTCTTCTTCTTCTTCTTCTTCTTCTTCCGCCATTGCGGTCTATGGCAGCCCATAGAACCGTACGTAGGAAAGTTATGAAATTTGGCACACTGATAAAGGACAGTCCAATGTGTCCCCACAGCAAATTTGGAGTCTCTATCTCTAACCCGCTAGCGCCACCAACAGTCCAAAGTTGAACTTATGTTTTTGCTTATAACTTCTGATCCGTAAGTCCTAGAAACAAAATTCTTGTTTCCTCTGATTCCTTGGCTCAAGACGATTCGATTGGACCCTATGCCGTCATTTTCCGTCATTAAAATTTTTCCGCCATTTTGAATTATTCGTAAAACCTACTTTTGCGAACTCGTCCTAGAGTTTTTACCCGATTGCCGCGAAAATTGGTATGTAGCATCTAGAGACCCTCACGGCAAAAAGTTATTAAAAGAATTTTAATAAACCAATCCGTTGTCGTATAGCGTGTCAACAAATTTTACTTAGAGCGCAAAAAAACTGATTTTAGGCTGTATCTTCGTCAAACTTAGGCCTATTGACACGACACTTGGTACTTGTGATGCCAGTCATAAACTGAGTGTGCATGCACAGTTTCGTCGCAGCACCACCTAGTGGCCAGACAGATGATTTATACACCTATAACTTTGGCTGCGATCAACGTATTTTGACGGGACTTGATTTTTAGGAGTCCTGAGTAGTCGCCGAGTCCAACGATACCAAACATGCCAGATTTCGCTTTACCGTTAGCCCTGCGCAGCAAAACAGCACTTAAAAAACACGCGCGAATATCTCCGCGAGCGTTATTCCGATCGACTCGAAAACACCATAGGAAGAATATTGCATTACCTTCTGAACAAAAAGTTCTATTGGCGTTATATTAAAATTTTCATCAGAAATGGCCGAAAATTGCAAAAAACGAAAAATTACCTTTAGATTTTGTGGTTTTTACACATAAATGGTTATAACTTCGCAACGAAAAGAGATTTTTTCACCAGATTTGATACGCTGATGTATGAGCAGAGTCTGAGGCCACACAAAAAAATTGGTATGCCTGAACCACTAGGTGGCCCTATAATTGAACAAAATATTTCATATCAAGCAAGCCCTATGGTCATACAACTATTTCTTTGCCGAACTAAAGTGTATAGTCATGAAACTAGCTAGATGTAACGCAGTCATGACCTGAGGTTGCATGCACGATTCTGTCATAGCGCCCCCTAGTGGTTTGGAGATAGAAAATAGCTATTTTTGCATAAATCTACTGCAACAGTACATCTAAAATCTTGGGTCATCATGTATTATTCCTTTCATGGCTTGGAGATCATTGGTGCATGCCAATTAACTCCTTAGCAACCAATTAGGATACCTTATCAACCGTTTTTGCAAGAGCTATATCTCTGCGTCAGAACATTGTAGAGACATGGGGGTGGTCTCTTTTGACTCATTAACACCACTGTAACATTTTGTGAGCTGAGTATTGCCACTGCAAGCACCACTCACATTTTCTTCAGTGTTCTAGTTGTCAATGCTCCTCGAGAAGAGAGGGAGAGATTACACTGAAAGAAAACACAGTTTTTTTGCTGATAACTGTTATATTATTTAGTCTGAAATCAATACATTTTCCTAGGTTCTGTAAACTGCTCATCCGAATTCAACTTTACTTTCTTCTGTGCCCTTTTTGGCTTGACCCCGGCATTGTGGCAATTGTTTCTGTTAGTAAATTTTTCTTCTTCCGCCATTGCGGTCTATGGCAGCCCATAGAACCGTACGTAGGAAAGTTATGAAATTTGGCACACGGATAGAGGACAGTCCAAATAATATCCACAGCAAATTTGGAGTCTCTATCTCAAGCCCTCTAGCGCCACCAACAGTCCAAAGTTGCACTTACGTTTTGTCTTATAACTTCTGAACCGTAAGTCCCAGAAATAAAATTTTTGTTTCCTCTGATTCCTTGGCTCAAGACGATTCGATAGGACCCTATGACGTCATTTTCCGTCATGAAAATTTTTCCGCCATTTTTAATTATTCGTTAAACCTACTTTTGCGAACTCGTCCTAGAGTTTTTGCCCGTTTGCCTCAAAAATCGGTATGCAGCATCTAGAGATACTCAAGGCAAAAATTTATTAAAAGAATTTCGATAAACCAATCCGTTGTCGTATAGCGCGTCAACGAATTTTAGGTAGAGCGCACAATAACAGATTTTAGGCTGTATCTTCGCCAAACTTAGGCCTATTGACACGACACTTTGTACTTGAGATGCCAGTCAGGATATGAGGGCGCATGCACAGTTTCGTTGCAGCGCCACCTAGTGGCCAGACGAATGTTCTATACGCCTATAACTTTGGCTGCGATAAAAGTATTTTCACGGGACTTGATTTTTTGGAGTCCTGAGTAGTCGTCGAGTCCAACGATACCAAACATGCCAGGTTTCGTCATACGGTTAGCCCTTTGCAGCAAAATAGCACTTAAAAAACACGTGCGAATATCTCTGCGAGCGTTATTCCGATCGACTCGAAAACACCATAGGAAGAACATTGCATTACCTTCTGAACAAAAAGTTCTATTGGCGTTATATTAAAATTTTCATCAGAAATGGCCGAAAAATGCAAAAAACTAAAAATTACCTTTAAATTTGGCATTTTTTACACATAAATGGTTATAACTTCGCAACAAAAAGAGATTTTTTCACCAGATTTGATACGCTGATGTACGACCACAGTCTGAGGCTACACAAAAAAAATGTATGCTTGCACCACTAGTTGGCCTTATAATTGAACAAAACATTTGAAATCAAGCCACCCTATGGTAATACAACTGTTTCTTCACTAAACTAAAGTGTATAGTCATAAAACTAGCTAGATGTAACACAGTTATGACCTGAGGTTGCATGCACAATTTTGTCATAGCGCCACCTACTGGTTTTGAGATAGAAATATGGCATTTTTTGCCTAAAACTACTGCAACAACACATCTAAAACCATGAGTCATCATGGATTATTCCTTTCATGGCTTTGACTATAATCACTTGTGGTTGCCAATTCACTCCCTAGCAACCAATGAGAATACCTTATCAACCGTTTTTGCAAGAGCTATATCTCTGCGTCAGAACATCGTAGAGACATGGGGGTGGGCTCTTTTGACTCATTAACACCACTGTAACATTTTGTGAGCTGAGTATTGCCACTGCAAGCACCACTCATTTTTACTTCAGTGTTCTAGTTATCAATGCTCGTTGAAAGAGAGGGAGAATTGTCACTAAATGAGAACACAGCTTTTTTGCTGATAACTGTTATATTGTTTTGTCTGAAATAAAGAGATTTTCCTAGGTTTTTTAAACTGCTCATCCGAAGTCAACTTTACTTTCTGCTGTGCCTTTTTGGCTTGACCCCGGTGATTGCTGCTTGTTATTATTATAATAATTATTCTGCTTCTTCTTCCGCCATTGCGGTCTATGGCAGCCCATAGAACCGTACGTAGGAAAGTTATCAAATTTGGCACACTGATAAAGGACAGTCCAAATATTATCCACAGCAAATTTGGAGTCTCTATCTCAAACCCGCTAGCGCCACCAACAGTCCAAAGTTGCACTTATGTTTTTGCTTATAACTTTTGATCCGTAAGTCCTAGAAACGAAATTCTTGTTTCCTCTGATTCCTTGGCTCAAGCCGATTCGATTGGACCCTATGACGTCATTTTCCGTCATGAAAATTTTTCCGCCATTTTGAATTATTCGTAAAACCTACTTTTGCGAACTCGTCCTAGAGTTTTTACCCGATTGCCGCAAAAATTGGTATGTAGCATCTAGAGACCCTCACGGCAAAAAGTTATTAAAAGAATTTTGATAAATCAATCCGTTGTCGTATAGCGCGTCAACACATTTTACGTAGAGCGCAAAAAAACAGATTTTATGCTGTATCTTCGTCAAACTTAGGCCTATTGACACGACACTTGGTACTTGTGATGCCAGTCAGGAACTGAGTGTGCATGCACAGTTTCGTCGCTGCGCCACCTAGTGGCCAGACAGATGTTTTATACACCTTTAACTTTGGCTGCGATCAACGTATTTTGACGGGACTTGATTTTTAAGAGTCCTGAATAGTCGCCGAGTCCAACGATACCAAACATGCCAGATTTCGTCTTACGGTTAGCCCTGTGCATAAAAATAGCGCTTAAAAAACACGCGCGAATAACTCCGCCAGCGTTATTCCGATCGACTCGAAAACACCATAGGAAGAACATCGCGTTACCTTCTGAACAAAAAGTTCTATTGGCGTTATATTAAAATTTTCATCAGAAATGGCCGAAAATTGCAAAAAACGAAAAATTAACTTTATAATTTGTGGTTTTTACACATAAATGGTTATAACTTCGCAACGAAAAGAGATTTTTTCACCAGATTTGATACGCTGATGTATGAGCAGAGTCTGAGGCCACACAAAAAAAATGGTATGCCTGAACTACTAGGTGGCCCTATAATTGAACAAAATATTTCATATCAAGCAAGCTCTATTGTCATACAACTATTTCTTTGCCGAACTAAAGTGTATAGTCATGAAACTAGCTAGATGTAACGCAGTCATGACCTGAGGTTGCATGCACGATTCTGTCATAGCGCCCCCTAGTGGTTTGGAGATAGAAAATAGCTATTTTTGCATAAATCTACTGCAACAGCACATCTAAAACCATGAGTCATCATGGATATTCCTTTCATGGCTTTGACTATAATCACTGGTGGTTGCCAATTCACTCCCTAGCAACCAATGAGAATACCTTATCAACCGTTTTGCAAGAGCTATAACTCTGCATCAGAACATCGTAGAGACACGGGGGTTGGCTCTTTTGACTCATTAACAACACTGTAACATTTTGAGAGCTGAGTATTGCCACTGCAAGCACCACTCATTTTTACGTCAGTGTTCTAGTTATCAATGCTCGTCGAAAGAGAGGGAGAGATTTCACTAAATGAGAACACAGCTTTTTTGCTGATAACTGTTATATTGTTTTGTCTGAAATCAAGAGATTTTCTTAGGTACTTTAAACTGCTCATCCGAAGTCAACTTTACTTTCTGCTGTGCCCTTTTTGGCTTGACCCCGGTGATTGCTGCTTGCAGCTATATTTATAATAATTATTATTAGGGGTCAAGCCCCGAAGGGGCGTAGAACCCTATTGTTATTGTTAGTTTTCTTATTATTATTATTATTATTATTAGGGGTCAAGCCCCGAAGGGGCGAAGACCCCTATTGTATTTGTTAGTTTTCTTATTATTATTAGGGGTCAAGCCACGAAGTGGCGTAGACACCTATTGTTATTGTTAGTTTTCTTATTATTATTATTATTCTTCCTCTTCCGCCATTGAAGTCAATGGCAGCCCATAGAACCGTACGTAGGAAAGTTGTGAATTTTGGCACACATGTAGAGGACAGTCTAAGAAGTTACTATAGCAACATTGGTGTGTCTGACTCAAACCCTCTAGCGCCACCAACAGTCCAAAAGTCCACTTATGTTCATGCTCATAACTTCTGACCCGTGACTCCTAGAAACTAAATTCTTGGTTCCTCTGAATCCTTTGCTCATGATGATTCAATTGCACACATTGATGTCATTTGTGTCATGGAAATCTTTCCGCCATTTTGAATTTTCCGTGAAACCTACTTTTTCGAACTCCTCCTAGAGCGTTCGTCCGATTTGCATGTCCTTTGGTATGTAGCATCTAGAGACACCCCAGACAAAAAGTTATCAAAAGCTTTTTGATAGACCAATGCGTTCTCGTATAAATTGACAACATATATGGCGGCGAGCACGCCAAAACGGACGTGAGGCCGTATCTTCGCAAAACTTTATTGTATCGACACGAAACTTGGTATATGTCATTACAGTCATGACCTGAAGGTGCCTGCAACGGTTCGTCGCAGCGCCACCTAGTGGTCACGAGATTTGAAAAATGCCTATTTTTGCTTATAACTACTTCAAACTTGAGTCTAAAATCATGAAGGTGGTCTTGTTAGATTCCTTGAGGCATGCCGAGTCAAACGATACCAAACGGTTTTCGGTCGGCCATTTTGGGTGTCGGCCATTTTGAATTTTCTCATTAAGTTCAGTATTTCACAAACAGATTGGCGTATCGCTACGAAATTTGGCATGGTTCATCAGTGACATGTTCTGAGCGCACCTATAAATCTTTAGGACGGCACCACCTAGTGGTCAGGATATGTAAAAAAAATTTTTTTAAATCTTTATGTCATTTGATTAAATTGCCACTATGACATAAGACTTCACTCTATTGATTCCTTGGCTCATGCTGAGTCCGACTGTACCAAATATGTCTGAGTCAAACCTACTTCCTGTCGGCCATTTTGAATTATATTGAACACCTACTTTTTCGAACTCCTCCTAGAGCGCTTGTGTGATTGGCTTGATTTTTGGTATGCATCATCTAGAGACACTCTAGACAAAAAGTTATCAAAAGATTTTCGTTAGACCTATCCGTTCTCGTATAACGCATCAAAGAATGCGAGGGCGAGCACGCCAAAATGTGTTTGAGCCTGTATCTTTGCAAAACTTTTGCGTATTAATATGAGACTTGGTATATGTCAAACAGTGATGACCTAAGGGTGCATGCACCATTTCGTCACACTGCCCCCTACTGGTCACGAGATATAAAAAATGTCTATTTTTGCTTATAACTACTGCAAATTTGAATGTAAAATTATGAGACTGGTCTTGTTAGATTTCGTGAGGCATAGCGAGTCAAACGATACCAAATGGTTTTTGGACGGCCATTTTGTGTGTCGGCCATTTTTAATTTTTCTTTAAGTTCAAGTATTTCAGAAACGCAATTGCGTATTGTTATGAAACTTGGTATGGTTCATCAGCAACATGTTCTAGGAGGACTTGTAAACTTTTCGGTGCCCCCTAGTGGTCAAGAGATTTGAAGCTATATCTCTGCATCTCTTTATCGTATTTACACCAAATTTGGTGGGTGTCATCACAATCAAGACCTGAGTCACAATTTACTTTTTGGTCAGTGCCCCCTAGTGGTCAAGTCATTTAAGGCTATTTCTCTGCATCTCTTTATTGTATTTACACCAAATTTGGTGGGTGTCATCACAATCAAGACCTGAGTCACAATTTATTGTTTGGTTAGTGCCCCCTAGTGGTCAAGTCATTTAAGGCTATATCTCTGTATTGCTTTATCGTATTTACACTAAATTTGGTATGTGTCATCACAGTCATGACCTGAGGCACCATCTATTGTTTCTGCACCGCGCCACCTAGTGGTCTCAAGATACAAAAAAAATTTTTTTTTTTTCATAAAAATAATGCAAACTTAGATCTTAAATCATGACAGTCATCACGTATGAATCATTTTTTGCCATGTTTGGCTTGACCCCGGTATCGCTGCTTGCAGCTATATTTATTATTATTCTGCTTCTTCTTCCGCCATTGCGGTCTATGGCAGCCCATAGAACCGTACGTAGGAAAGTTATGAAATTTGGCACACTGATAAAGGACAGTCCAATGTGTCCCCATAGCAAATTTGGAGTCTCTATCTCAAACCCGCTAGCGCCACCAACAGTCCAAAGTTGCACTTATGTTTTTGCTTATAACTTCTGATCCGTAGGTCCTAGAAACGAAATTCTTGTTTCCTCTGATTCCTTGGCTCAAGACGATTCGATTTGACCCTATGACGTCATTTTCCGTCATGAAAATTTTTCCGCCATTTTGAATTATTCGTAAAACCTACTTTTGCGAACTCGTCCTAGAGCTTTTGCCCGATTTCCACGAAAATCGGTATGTAGCATCTACAGACCCTCACGGCAAAAAGTTATGGAATTCATGTCGATTCGCCAATCTGTTTGCGTAAACCGCGTCAACAAATTTTACGTAGAGTGCAAAAAAACGGATTTGAGGCTGTATCTTCGCCAAACTTAAGCCTATTGAAACGACACTTGGTACTTGTGATGCCAGTCAGGAACTGAGAGCGCATGCCCAGTTTCGTCGCAGCGCCACCTAGTGGTAAGACGAATGTTTTACACACCTATAACTTTGGCTGTGATTGACGTATTTTCATGGGACTTGTTTCCTTGGAGTCCTGAATAGTTGCCGAGTCCAACGATACCAAACATGCCAGAATTGGCCTTACGGTTAACCCTGCGCGGCAAAATAGCACTTAAAAAACACGCGCGAATATCTCCGCGAGCGTAATTCTGATCGACTCGAAAACATCATAGGAAGAATATTGCATTACCTTCTGAACAAAAAGTTCTATTGGCATTGTATTAAAATTTTCATCAGAAATGGCTGAAAATTGCAAAAAACGAAAAATTACCTTTAAATTTTGTGTTTTTACACATAAATGGCTATAACTTCGTAACGCAAAGAGATTTTTTTACCATATTTGATACGCTGATGTACGACCACAGTCTGAGGCTACACAAAAAAAATTGTATGGTTGCACCACTAGTTGGCCTTATAATTTAACAAAACCTTTGAAATCAAGCCACCCTATGGTCATACAACTACAACATATAATACAACATACAAACTAAAGTGTATAGTCATAAAACTAGCTAGATGTAACACAGTTATGACCTGAGGTTGCATGCACAATTTTGTCATTGCGCCACCTACTGGTTTTGAGATAGAATAACGCATTTTTTGCCTAAAACTACTGCAACAACACATCTAAAACCATGAGTCATCATGGATTATTCCTTTCATGGCTTTGACTATAATCACTAGTGGATGTCCATTTACTCTCTAGCAACCAATGAGAATACGTTATCAACTGTTTTTGCAAGAGCTTTTTCTCTGCATCAGAACATCGCAGAGACATGGGGGTGGGCTCTTTTGACTCATTAACACCACTGTAACATTTTGTGAGCTGAGTATTGCCACTAGAAGCACCACTCATTTTTACGTCAGTGTTCTAGTTATCAATGCTCGACGAAAGAGAGGGAGAGATGACACTGAATGAAAACACAGCTTTTTAGCTGATAACTGTTATATTATTTAGTCTGAAATCAAGAGATTTTCCCAGGTTCTTTAAACTGCTCATCCGAATTCAACTTTACTTTCTTATGTGCCCTTTTTGGCTTGACCCCGGCATTGCTGCTTGCAGCTATATTTAGGGGTCAAGCCCCGAAGGGGCGAAGACCCCTATTGTATCCGTTAGTTTTCTTTTTATAATAATTATTATTATTATTAGTTATTCTTCTTCCGCCATTGCGGTCTATGGCAGCCCATAGAACCGTACGTAGGAAAGTTATGAAATTTGGCACACTGATAAAGGACAGTCCAATGTGTCCCCACAGCAAATTTGGAGTCTCTATGTCTAACCCGCTAGCGCCACCAACAGTCCAAAGTTGCACTTATATTTTTGCTTATAACTTCTGATCCGTAAGTCCCACAAACAAAATTCTTGCTTCCTCTGATTCCTTGGCTCAAGCCGATTCGATTGGACCCTATGACGTCATTTTCCGTCATGAAATTTTTTCCGCCATTTTGAATTATTCGTAAAACCTACTTTTGCGAACTCGTCCTAGAGTTATTACCCGATTGCCGCGAAAATTGGTATGTAGCATCTAGAGACCCTCACGGCAAAAAGTTATCAAAAGAATTTCGATAAACCAATCCGTTGTCGTATAGCGCGTCAACAAAATTTTCGTAGAGTGCAAAAAAACAGATTTTAGGCTGTATCTTCGTCAAACTTAGGCCTATTGACACGACACTTGGTACTTGTGATGCCAGTCAGGAACTGAGTGTGCATGCACAGTTTCGTCGCAGCGCCACCTAGTGGCCAGACAGATGTTTTTTACACCTATAACTTTGGCTGTGATCAACGTATTTTGACGGGACTTGATTTTTAGGAGTCCTGAATAGTCGCCGAGTCCAACGATACCAAACATGCCAGATTTCGCCTTACGGTTAGCCCTGCGCAGCAAAACAGCACTTAAAAAACACGCGCGAATATCTCCGCGAGCGTAATTCTGATCGACTCGAAAACATCATAGGAAGAATATTGCATTACCTTCTGAACAAAAAGTTCTATTGGCACTATATTAAAATTTTCATCAGAAATGGCCGAAAATTGCAAAAAACGAAAAATTACCTTTAAATTTTGTGTTTTTACACATAAATGGTTATAACTTCGTAACGCAAAGAGATTTTTTCACCATATTTGATACGCTGATGTACGACTACAGTCTGAGGCTACACAAAAAAAATTGTATGGTTGCACCACTAGTTGGTCTTATAATTGAACAAAACCTTTGAAATCAAGCCACCCTATGGTCATACAACTGTTTCTTCACTAAACTAAAGTGTATAGTCATAAAACTAGCTAGATGTAACACATTTATGACCTGAGGTTGCATGCACGAATTTTGTCATTGCGCCACCTACTGGTTTTGAGATAGAATATGGCATTTTTTGCCTAAAACTACTGCAACAACACATCTAAAACCATGAGTCATCATGGATTATTCCTTTCATGGCTTTGACTATAATCACTAGAGGATGTCCATTTACTCTCTAGCAACCAATGAGAATACGTTATCAACTGTTTTTGCAAGAGCTTTTTCTCTGTATCAGAACATCACAGAGACATGGGGATGGTCTCTTTTGACTCTTTTAACTTGTTGTAACATGTTGTGACCCATGTGCCCACTGTAAGCATCACATACATGTCCTTCAGTGCTCTAATGTTCCATGATTGTCAATAACCGAAGGACAGTTGCAGTAGACAAGAATATAGATTATTTTTGTTGATTACCTTTGCATTTTTTCATCTGAAATCATTAGGTTTACCTAGGTTCTTCAGTCTCCTTATCCAAACGCAACTTTACATCCTTCTGTGCCATTTTTGGCTTGACCCCGGTATTGCTGCTTGCAGCTATATTTAGGGGTCAAGCCCAGAATGGGCGAAGACCCCTATTGTATCCGTTAGTTTTCTTATTATTATTCTTCCCTTTTCTTTTTCTTTTTCTTTTTCTTTTTCTTCCGCCATTGCGTCTATGGCAGCCCATAGCAGCTTACATAGGAAAGTTATGAAATTTTGCACACTGATAGAGGACTGTCCAAAAAGTCTCCACAACAAATTTGGAGTCTTAATCTCTAACCCGCTAGCGCCACCAACAGTCCAAAGTTGCACTTATGTTTTTGCTTATAACTTCTGATCCATAAGTCCTATAAACAAAATTCTTGCTTCCTCTGATTCCTTGGCTCAAGACGATTCGATTGGACCCTATGACGTCATTTTCCGTCATGAAAAATTTTCCGCCATTTTGATTTATTCATTAAACCTACTTTTGCGAACTTGTCCTAGAGCTTTTGCCCAATTTCCACGAAAAACGGTATGTAGCATCTGGAGACACTCAGGGCAAAAAGTTATTAAAAGAATTTTGATAAACCATTCCGTTGTCGTATAGCGCGTCAACAAATTTTACGTAGAGCGCAAAAAAACAGGTTTTAGTGTGTATCTTCGCCAATCTTATGTCTATTGATGCCACACTTGGTAGATGTGATGCCAGTGAGGATCTGAGGGGGCATGCAGAGTTTCGTCACAGCGCCACCTAGTGGTCATACGAATGTTGTACATGCTTATAACTTTGGCTCTGATCTGTGTTTTTTCACGGGACTTGTTTCGCTGAAGTCCAGAATAGTTGCCGAGTCCAACGTTACCAAACATGCCAGATTTCGCTTTACGGTTAGCCCTGCGCAGCAAAACAGCACTTAAAAAGCACGCGCGAATATCTCCGCGAGCGTAATTCTGATCGACTCGAAAACATCATAGGAAGAATATTGCATTACCTTCTGAACAAAAAGTTCTATTGGCATTGTATTAAAATTTTCATCAGAAATGGCTGAAAATTGCAAAAAACGAAAAATTACCTTTAAATTTTGTGTTTTTACACATAAATGGTTATAACTTCGTAACGCAAAGAGATTTTTTCACCATATTTCATACGCTGATGTACGACCACAGTCTGAGGCTACACAAAAAAAATTGTATGGTTGCACCACTAGTTGGCCTTATAGTTTAACAAAACCTTTGAAATCAAGCCACCCTATGGTCATACAACTGTTTCTTCACTAAACTAAAGTGTATAGTCATAAAACTAGCTAGATGTAACACAGTTATGACCTGAGGTTGCATGCACAATTTTGTCATTGCGCCACCTACTGGTTTTGAGATAGAATATGGCATTTTTTTGCCTAAAACTACTGCAACAACACATCTAAAACCATGAGTCATCATGGATTATTCCTTTCATGGCTTTGACTATAATCACTGGTGGATGTCCATTTACTCTCTAGCAACCAATGAGAATACGTTATCAACCGTTTTTGCAAGAGCTTTTTCTCTGCATCAGAACATCGCAGAGACATGGGGGTGGGCTCTTTTGACTCATTAACACCACTGTAACATTTTGTGAGCTGAGTATTGCCACTAGAAGCACCACTCATTTTTACGTCAGTGTTCTAGTTATCAATGCTCGACGAAAGAGAGGGAGAGATTTCACTAAATGAGAACAGCTTTTTTGCTGATAACTGTTAGATTGTTTTGTCTGAAATCAAGAGATTTTTCTAGGTACTTTAAACTGCTCGTCCGAAGTCAACTTTACTTTCTGCTGTGCCCTTTTTGGCTTGACCCCGGTGATTGCTGCTTGCAGCTATATTGGCAATTGTTTCTGTTAGTAAATTTTTCTTCTTCCGCCATTGCGGTCTATGGCAGCCCATAGAACCGTACATAGGAAAGTTATGAAATTTTGCACACTGATAGAGGACTGTCCAAAAAGTCTCCACAGCAAATTTGGAGTCTTAATCTCTAACCCGCTAGCGCCACCAACAGTCCAAAGTTGCACTTACGTTTTTGCTTATAACTTCTGATCCATAAGTCATATAAGCAAAATTCTTGTTTCCTCTGATTCCTTGGCTCAAGACGATTCGACTGGACCCTATGACATCATTTTCCGTCATGAAAAATTTTCCGCCATTTTGATTTATTCATAAAACCTACTTTTGCGAACTTGTCCTAGAGCTTTTGCCCAATTGCCACGAAAAATGGTATGCAGCATCTAGAGACACTCAGGGCAAAAAGTTATTAAAAGAATTTTGATAAACCATTCCGTTTTTGTATAGCGCGTCAACAAATTTTACGTAGAGCGCAAAAAAAACAGGTTTTAGTGTGTATCTTTGCCATTCTTATGTCTATTGACGCCACACTTGGTAGTTGTGATGCCAGTGAGGATCTGAGGGGGCATGCAGAGTTTCGTCACAGCGCCACCTAGTGGTCATACGAATGTTGTACATGCTTATAACTTTGGCTCTGATCTGTGTTTTTTCACGGGACTTGTTTCGCTGAAGTCCAGAATAGTTGCCGAGTTCAACATTACCAAACATGCCAGATTTCGCCTTACGGTTAGCCCTGCATAGCAAAACAGCACTTAAAAAACACACGCGAATATCTCTGCGAGCATAATTCTGATCGACTCGAAAACACCATAGGAAGAACATTGCATTACCTTCTGAACAAAAAGTTCTATTGGCGTTATATTAAAATTTTCATCAGAAATGGACGAAAATTGCAAAAAACGAAAAATTACCTTTAAATTTTGTGTTTTTTACATATAAATTGTTATAACTTCGTAAAGCAAAGAGATTTTTTCACCATATTTGATACGCTGATGTACGACCACAGTCTGAGGCTACAAAAAAAAAATAGTATGCTTGCACCACTAGTTGGCCTTATAATTGAACAAATTCTTTGAAATCAAGCCACCCTATGGTCATACAACTGTTTCTTCACTAAACTAAAGTGTATAGTCATAAAACCAGCTAGATGTAACACAGTTATGACCTGAGGTTGCATGCACAATTTTGTCATTGCGCCACCTAGTGGTTTTGAGATAGAAATATGGTATTTTTGCCTAAAACTACTCCAACAGTACATCTAAAATCTTGGGTCATCATGTATTATTCCTTTCATGGCTTGGAGATGATTGGTGCATGCCAATTAACTCCTTAGCAACCAATTAGGATACCTTATCAACCGTTGTTGCAAGAGCTATATCTCTGCTTCAGAACATTGTAGAGACATGGGGGTGGTCTCTTTTGACTCATTAACACCACTGTAACATTTTGTGAGCTGAGTATTGCCACTGCAAGCACCACTCACATTTTCTTCAGTGTTCTAGTTGTGAATGCTCCTCGAGAAGAGAGGGAGAGATTACACTGAATGAAAACACAGCTTTTTTGCTGATAACTGTTATATTATTTAGTCTGAAATCAAGAGATTTTCCTAGGTTCTTTAAACTGCTCATCCGAAGTCAACTTTACTTTTTGCTGTGCCCTTTTTGGCTTGACCCCGGTGATTGCTGCTTGCAGCTATATTTATTATTATTATTATTATTTTTCTTCATCGTTCTTCCGCCGAAAGTCAATGGTAGCCCATAGAACCGTACATAGGAAAGTTATGAATTTTGGCACACTGATAAAGGACAGTCCAATGTGTCCCCACAGCAAATTTGGAGTCTCTATCTCTAACCCTCTAGCGCCACCAACAGTCCAAAGTTGCACTTATGTTTTTGCTTATAACTTCTGATCCGTAGGTCCTAGAAACGAAATTCTTGTTTCCTCTGATTCCTTGGCTCAAGCCGATTCGACTGGACCCTATGACGTCATTTTCCGTCATGAAAATTTTTCCGCCATTTTGAATTATTCGTAAAACCTACTTTTTCGAACTCGTCCTAGAGCTTTTGCCCGATTGCCGCGAAAATTGGTATGTAGCATCTAGAGACCCTCACGGCAAAAAGTTATCAAAAGAATTTCGATAAACCAATCCGTTGTCGTATAGC
This sequence comes from Paramisgurnus dabryanus, assembly GCF_030506205.2. Lineage (NCBI taxonomy): Eukaryota > Metazoa > Chordata > Actinopteri > Cypriniformes > Cobitidae > Paramisgurnus > Paramisgurnus dabryanus. The sequence continues at coordinate 16,875,625 of NC_133353.1, read as the reverse complement.
GCGTCAACAAATTTTACGTAGAGCACGAAAAAACAGAATTTAGGCTGTATCTTCGTCAAACTTAGGCCTATTGACACGACACTTGGTACTTGTGATGCCAGTCAGGAACTGAGTGTGCATGCACAGTTTCGTCGCAGCGCCACCTAGTGGCCAGACAGATGTTTTTTTCACCTATAACTTTGGCTGTGATCAATGTATTTTGACGGGACTTGATTTTTAGGAGTCCTGAATAGTCGCTGAGTCCAACGATACCAAACATGCCAGATTTCGCTTTACGGTTATCCCTGCGCAGCAAAACAGCACTTAAAAAACATGCGCGAATATCTCCGCAAGCGTTATTCCGATCGACTCGAAAACACCATAGGAAGAACATTGCATTACCTTCTGAACAAAAAGTTCTATTGGCGTTTTATTAAAATTTTCTTCAGAAATGGCAGAAAATTGCAAAAAAAGAAAAATTACCTTTTACAATTTGTGTTTTTATACATAAATGGTTATAACTTCGCAACGAAAAGAAATTTTTTCACCAGATTTGATACGCTGATGTATGAGCAGAGTCTGAGGCCACACAAAAAAATTGGTATGCCTGAACCACTAGGTGGCCCTATAATTGAACAAAATCTTACATATCAAGCAAGCCCTATGGTCATACAACTGTTTCTTCACTAAATTAAAGTGTATACTCATAAAACTAGCTAGATGTAACACAGTTATGACCTCAGGTTGCATGCACAATTTTGTCATTGCGCCACCTACTGGTTTTGAGATAGAAATATGGCATTTTTTGCCTAAAACTACTGCAACAACACATCTAAAACCATGAGTCATCATGGATTATTCCTTTCATGGCTTTGACTATAATCCACTGATGGTTGTCAATTCACTCCCTAGCAACCAATGAGAATACCTTATCAACCGTTTTGCAAGAGCTATATCTCTGTGTCAGAACATCGTAGAGACACGGGGGTGGGCTCTTTTGACTCATTAACACCACTGTAACATTTTGTGAGCTGAGTATTGCCACTGCAAGCACCACTTATTTTTACTTCAGTGTTCTAGTTATCAATGCTCGTCGAAAGAGAGGGAGAGATTTCACTAAATTCCTGTTACATTTAGAATAGACTTTAAAGTATTGTTACCCGTTTATAAATCACTTCATGGCTAAGGACCCAAATACATGACAGATATGCTAACTGAATATAAACCTAAAAGATTACTCAGATCATTAGGATCCGGTCAGTTAGAAATACCAAGGGTTCACTCAAAACAAGGTGCGTCAGCATTTAGTTATTATGCCACCTCTAGCTGGAATCAACTTCCAGAAGAGATCAGATGTGCTTCAACAGTAAACACTTTTAAATCTAGATTAAAAACACATCTGTTTAACTCTGCATTTACTGAATGAGCACTGTGCTGCTTCACACTGACTGCACTTTTAACTCAAGTCACTTTTACTCCTGTTTTATTCTTTTTAATATTTTAAACTGTTTTATTAAAATCACATTTATTTTCTTTAATTGTTATTTAAAATTCTCATGTCTTTATTGTGATCTTATCGTGTATATCTTATTTTTACATTTTCTTTTTCTTTTTTTATATATTGTTTTCTCATCTCTGTGTAAAGCACTTTGAATGACCTCTGTGTATGAAATGTGCTATACAAATAAACTTGCCTTGCCTTGCCTTGCCTAAATGAGAACACAGCTTTTTTGCTGATAACTGTTATATTGTTTTGTCTGAAATCAAGAGATTTTCCTAGGTTTTTTAAACTGCTCATCCGAAGTCAACTTTACTTTCTGCTGTGCCCTTTTCGGCTTGACCCCGGTGATTGCTGCTTGCAGCTATATTTAGGGGTCAAGCCCCGAAGGGGCGTAGAACCCTATTGTTATTGTTAGTTTTCTTATTATTATTATTATTATTATTATTATTATTATTATTATTATTATTATTTTTCTTCCTCGTTCTTCCGCCGAAAGTCAATGGCAGCCCATAGAACCGTACGTAGGAAAGTTATGAAATTTGGCACACTGATAAAGGACAGTCCAATGTGTCCCCACAGCAAATTTGGAGTCTCTATCTCTAACCCTCTAGCGCCACCAACAGTCCAAAGTTGCACTTATGTTTTTGCTTATAACTTCTGATCCGTAGGTCCTAGAAACGAAATTCTTGTTTCGTCTGATTCCTTGGCTCAAGACGATTCGAATAGACCCTATGACGTCATTTTCCGTCATGAAATTTTTTCCGCCATTTTGAATTATTCGTAAAACCTACTTTTGCGAACTCGTCCTAGAGCTTTTACCCGATTTCCACGAAAATTGGTATGTAGCATCTAGAGACCCTCACGGCAAAAAGTTATCAAAAGAATTTCGATAAACCAATCCGTTGTCGTATAGCGCGTCAACAAAATTTTCGTAGAGCGCAAAAAAACAGATTTTAGGCTGTATCTTCGTCAAACTTAGGCCTATTGACACGACACTCGGTACTTGTGATGCCAGTCAGGAACTGAGTGTGCATGCACAGTTTCGTCGCAGCGCCACCTAGTGGCCAGACAGATGTTTTTTACACCTATAACTTTGGCTGTGATCAACGTATTTTGACGGGACTTGATTTTTAGGAGTCCTGAATAGTCGCCGAGTCCAATGATACCAAACATGCCAGATTTCGCCTTACGGTTAGCCCTGCGCAGCAAAACAGCACTTAAAAAACACGCGCGAATATCTCCGCGAGCGTAATTCTGATCGACTCGAAAACATCATAGGAAGAATATTGCATTACCTTCTGAACAAAAAGTTCTATTGGCGTTGTATTAAAATTTTCATCAGAAATGGCCGAAAATTGCAAAAAACGAAAAATTACCTTTAAATTTTCTGTTTTTACACATAAATGCTTATAACTTCGTAACGCAAAGAGATTTTTTCACCATATTTGATACGCTGATGTACGACCACAGTCTGAGGCTACACAAAAAAAATTGTATGGTTGCACCACTAGTTGGCCTTATAATTGAACAAAACCTTTGAAATCAAGCCACCCTATGGTCATACAACTGTTTCTTCACTAAACTAAAGTGTATAGTCATAAAACTAGCTAGATGTAACACAGTTATGACCTGAGGTTGCATGCACGAATTTTGTCATTGCGCCACCTACTGGTTTTGAGATAGAATATGGCATTTTTGCCTAAAACTACTCCAACAGTACATCTAAAATCTTGGGTCATCATGTATTATTCCTTTCATGGCTTGGAGATCATTGATGCATGCCAATTAACTCCTTAGCAACCAATTAGGATACCTTATCAATCCTTTTTACAAGAGCTATATCTCTGCATGAGAACATCGTAGAGACATGGGGGTGGTCTCTTTTGACTCATTAACACCACTGTAACATTTTGTGAGCTGAGAATTGCAACTGCAAGCACCACTCACATTTTCTTCAGTGTTCTAGTTGTCAATGCTCCTCGAAAAGAGAGGGAGAGATGACACTGAATGAAAACACAGCTTTTTTGCTGATAACTGTTATATTATTTAGTCTGAAATCAAGAGATTTTCCCAGGTTCTTTAAACTGCTCATCCGAATTCAACTTTACTTTCTTATGTGCCCTTTTTGGCTTGACCCCGGCATTGCTGCTTGCAGCTATATTTATTAGGGGTCAAGCCCCGAAGGGGCGAAGACCCCTATTGTATCCGTTAGTTTTCTTATAATTATTATTATTATTATTATTATTAGTTATTCTTCTTCTTCTTCCGCCATTGCGGCCTATGGCAGCCCATAGAACCGTACGTAGGAAAGTTATGAAATTTGGCACACTGATAAAGGACAGTCCAATGTGTCCCCACAGCAAATTTGGAGTCTCTATCTCTAACCCGCTAGCGCCACCAACAGTCCAAAGTTGCACTTATGTTTTTGCTTATAACTTCTGATCCGTAAGTCCTAGAAACGAAATTCTTGTTTCCTCTGATTCCTTGGCTCAAGACGATTCGATTGGACCCTATGACGTCATTTTCCGTCATGAAAATTTTTCCGCCATTTTGAATTATTCGTAAAACCTACTTTTGCGAACTCGTCCTAGAGTTTTTACCCGATTGCTGCGAAAATTGGTATGTAGCATCTAGAGACCCTCACGGCAAAAAGTTATCAAAAGAATTTCGATAAACCAATCCGTTGTCGTATAGCGCGTCAACAAATTTTACGTGGAGCGCAAAAAAACAGATTTTAGGCTGTATCTTCGTCAAACTTAGGCCTATTGACACGACACTTGGTACTTGTGATGCCAGTCAGGAACTGAGTGTGCATGCACAGTTTCGTCGCAGCGCCACCTAGTGGCCAGACAGATGTTTTTTACACCTATAACTTTGGCTGTGATCAACGTATTTTGACGGGACTTGATTTTTAGGAGTCCTGAATAGTCGCCGAGTCCAACGATACCAAACATGCCAGATTTCGCCTTACGGTTAGCCCTGCGCAGCAAAACAGCACTTAAAAAACACGCGCGAATATCTCCGCGAGCGTAATTTTGATCGACTCGAAAACATCATAGGAAGAATATTGCATTACCTTCTGAACAAAAAGTTCTATTGGCACTATATTAAAATTTTCATCAGAAATGGCCGAAAATTGCAAAAAACGAAAAATTACCTTTAAATTTTGTGTTTTTACACATAAATGGTTATAACTTCGTAACGCAAAGAGATTTTTTCACCATATTTGATACGCTGATGTACGACCACAGTCTGAGGCTACACAAAAAAAATTGTATGGTTGCACCACTAGTTGGCCTTATAATTGAACAAAACCTTTGAAATCAAGCCACCCTATGGTCATACAACTGTTTCTTCACTAAACTAAAGTGTATAGTCATAAAACTAGCTAGATGTAACACATTTATGACCTGAGGTTGCATGCACGAATTTTGTCATTGCGCCACCTACTGGTTTTGAGATAGAATATGGCATTTTTTTGGCCTAAAACTACTGCAACAACACATCTAAAACCATGAGTCATCATGGATTATTCCTTTCATGGCTTTGACTATAATCACTAGAGGATGTCCATTTACTCTCTAGCAACCAATGAGAATACGTTATCAACTGTTTTTGCAAGAGCTTTTTCTCTGTATCAGTACATCACAGAGACATGGGGATGGTCTCTTTTGACTCTTTTAACTTGTTGTAACATGTTGTGACCCATGTTTGCCCACTGTAAGCATCACATACATGTCCTTCAGTGCTCTAATGTTCCATGATTGTCAATAACCGAAGGACAGTTGCAGTAGACAAGAATATAGATTATTTTTGTTGATTACTTTGCATTTTTTCATCTGAAATCATTAGGTTTACCTAAGTTCTTCAGTCTGCTTATCCAAACGCAACTTTACATCCTTCTGTGCCCTTTTTGGCTTGACCCCGGTATTGCTGCTTGCAGCTATATTTAGGGGTCAAGCCCCGAAGGGGCGAAGACCCCTATTGTATTTGTTAGTTTTCTTATTATTATTATTATTATTATTCTTCTTCTTCTTCTTCTTCCGCCATTGCGGTCTATGGCAGCCCATAGAACCGTACGTAGGAAAGTTATGAAATTTGGCGCACTGATAAAGGACAATCCAATGTGTCCCCACAGCAAATTTGGAGTCTCTAACTCCAACCCTCTAGCGCCACCAACAGTCTAAAGTTGCACTTACGTTTTTGTTTATAACTTCTGACCCGTACGTCCTAGAAACGAAATTCTTGTTTCCTCTGATTCCTTGGCTCAAGACGATTCGACTGGACCCTATGACGTCATTTTCCGTCATGAAAATTTTTCCGCCATTTTGAATTATTCGTAAAACCTACTTTTGCGAACTCGTCCTAGAGCTTTTGCCCGATTTCCACGAAAATCGGTATGTAGCATCTACAGACCCTCACGGCAAAAAGTTATGGAATTCATGTCGATTCGCCAATCTGTTTGCGTAAACCGCGTCAACAAATTTTACGTAGAGTGCAAAAAAACGTATTTGAGGCTGTATCTTCGCCAAACTTAAGCCTATTGAAACGACACTTGGTACTTGTGATGCCAGTCAGGAACTGAGAGCGCATGCCCAGTTTCGTCGCAGCGCCACCTAGTGGTCAGACGAATGTTTTACACACCTATAACTTTGGCTGTGATCGACGTATTTTCATGGGACTTGTTTCCTTGGAGTCCTGAATAGTTGCCGAGTCCAACGATACCAAACATGCCAGAATTGGCCTTACGGTTAACCCTGCGCGGCAAAATAGCACTTAAAAAACACGCGCGAATATCTCCGCGAGCGTAATTCTGATCGACTCGAAAACATCATAGGAAGAATATTGCATTACCTTCTGAACAAAAAGTTCTATTGGCATTGTATTAAAATTTTCATCAGAAATGGCTGAAAATTGCAAAAAACGAAAAATTACCTTTAAATTTTGTGTTTTTACACATAAATGGCTATAACTTTGTAACGCAAAGAGATTTTTTTACCATATTTGATACCCTGATGTATGAGCATATTTTGAGGCCACACAAAAAAAATTGTATGCTTGCACCACTAGGTGGCCCTATAATTGAACAAAACCTTTGATATCAAGCCAGCCCTATGGTCATACAACTGTTTCTTCACTAAACTAAAGTGTATAGTCATAAAACTAGCTAGATGTAACACAGTTATGACCTGAGGTTGCATGCACAATTTTGTCATTGCGCCACCTACTGGTTTTGAGATAGAATAACGCATTTTTTGCCTAAAACTACTGCAACAACACATCTAAAACCATGAGTCATCATGGATTATTCCTTTCATGGCTTTGACTATAATCACTAGAGGATGTCCATTTACTCTCTAGCAACCAATGAGAATACGTTATCAACTGTTTTTGCAAGAGCTTTTTCTCTGTATCAGAACATCACAGAGACATGGGGATGGTCTCTTTTGACTCTTTTAACTTGTTGTAACATGCTGTGACCCATGTTTGCCCACTGTAAGCATCACATACATGTCCTTCAGTGCTCTAATGTTCCATGATTGTCAATAACCGAAGGACGGTTGCAGTAGACAAGAATATAGATTATTTTTGTTGATTACCTTTGCATTTTTTCATCTGAAATCATTAGGTTTACCTAGGTTCTTCAGTCTGCTTATCCAAACGCAACTTTACATCCTTCTGTGCCCTTTTCGGCTTGACCCCGGCATTGCTGCTTGCAGCTATATTGGCAATTGTTTCTGTTAGTAAATTTTTCTTCTTCCGCCATTGCGGTCTATGGCAGCCCATAGAACCGTACGTAGGAAAGTTATGAAATTTTGCACACTGATAAAGGACAGTCCAAATATTATCCACAGCAAATTTGGAGTCTCTATCTCAAACCCGCTAGCGCCACCAACAGTCCAAAGTTACACTTATGTTTTTGCTTATAACTTTTGATCCGTAAGTCCTAGAAACGAAATTCTTCTTTCCTCTGATTCCTTGGCTCAAGACGATTCGATTGGACCCTATGACGTCATTTTCCGTCATGAAAATTTTTCCGCCATTTTGAATTATTCGTAAAACCTACTTTTGCGAACTCGTCCTAGAGTTTTTACCCGATTGCCGCAAAAATTGGTATGTAGCATCTAGAGACCCTCACGGCAAAAAGTTATTAAAAGAATTTTGATAAATCAATCCGTTCTTGTATAGCGCGTCAACAAATTTTACGTAGAGCGCAAAAAACAGATTTTAGGCTGCATCTTCGTCAAACTTAGGCCTATTGACACGACACTTGGTACTTGTGATGCCAGTCAGGAACTGAGTGTGCATGCACAGTTTCGTCGCTGCGCCACCTAGTGGCCAGACAGATGTTTTATACACCTATAACTTTGGCTGCGATCAACGTATTTTGACGGGACTTGATTTTTAAGAGTCCTGAGTAGATGCCGAGTCCAACGATACCAAACAAGCCAGATTTCGTCTTACGGTTAGCCCTGTGCATTAAAATAGCGCTTAAAAAACACGCGCGAATAACTCCGCGAGCGTTATTCCGATCGACTCGAAAACACCATAGGAAGAACATTGCATTACCTTCTGAACAAAAAGTTCTATTGGCGTTATATTAAAATTTTCATCAGAACTGGCCGAAAATTGCAAAAAATGAAAAATTACCTTTAAAATTTGTGGTTTTTACACATAAATGGTTATAACTTTGCAACGAAAAGAGATTTTTTCACCAGATTTGATACGCTGATGTATGAGCAGAGTCTGAGGCCACACAAAAAAATTGGTATGCCTGAACCACTAGGTGGCCCTATAATTGAACAAAATATTTCATATCAAGCAAGCCCTATGGTCATACAACTATTTCTTTGCCGAACTAAAGTGTATAGTCATGAAACTAGCTAGATGTAACGCAGTCATGACCTGAGGTTGCATGCACGATTCTGTCATAGCGCCCCCTAGTGGTTTGGAGATAGAAAATAGCTATTTTTGCCTAAATATACTGCAACAGCACATCTAAAACCATGAGTCATCATGGATTATTCCTTTCATGGCTTTGACTATAATCACTCGTGGTTGCCAATTCACTCCCTAGCAACCAATGAGAATACCTTATTAACCGTTTTGCAAGAGCTATAACTCTGCGTCAGAACATCGTAGAGACACGGGGGTGGGCTCTTTTGACTCATTAACAACACTGTAACATTTTGAGAGCTGAGTATTGCCACTGCAAGCACCACTCATTTTTACGTCAGTGTTCTAGTTATCAATGCTCGTCGAAAGAGAGGGAGAGATTTCACTAAATGAGAACACAGCTTTTTTGCTGATAACTGTTATATTGTTTTGTCTGAAATCAAGAGATTTTCTTAGGTACTTTAAACTGCTCATCCGAAGTCAACTTTACTTTCTGATGTGCCCTTTTTGGCTTGACCCCGGTGATTGCTGCTTGCAGCTATATTGGCAATTGTTTCTGTTAGTAAATTTTTCTTCTTCCGCCATTGCGGTCTATGGCAGCCCATAGAACCGTACGTAGGAAAGTTATGAAATTTGGCACACTGATAGAGGACAGTCCAATGTGTCCCCACAGCAAATTTGGAGTCTCTATCTCTAACCCGCTAGCGCCACCAACAGTCCAAAGTTGCACTTATGTTTTTGCTTATAAGTTCTGATCCATAAGTCCTAGAAATAAAATTCTTGTTTCCTCTGATTCCCTGGCTCAAGACAATTCGATTGGACCCTATGACGTCATTTTCCGTCATGAAAATTTTTCCGACATTTTGAATTATTCGTTAAACCTACTTTTTCGAACTCGTCCTAGAGCTTTTGTCCGATTGCCACAAAAATTGGTATGTGTCATCTAGAGACACTCATGGCAAAAAGTTATTAAAAGAATTTCGATACAGCAATCCGTTGTCGTATACTGCCCTAACGAATTTTACATATAGCATATAAAAACTGATTTTAGGCTGTATATTCGTCAAACTTAGGCCTATTGACACAACACTTGGTACTTGTGATGCCAGTCAGGAACTGAGGGTGCATGCACAGTTTCGTCGCAGCGCCACCTAGTGGCCAGTCAAATGATTTTTACACCTATAACTTTGGCTGCGATCAACGTATTTTGACGGGACTTGATTTTTAGGAGTCCTGAGTAGTCGCTGAGTCCAACGATACCAAACATGCCAGATTTCGCCTTACGGTTAACCCTGCGCAGCAAAAGAGCACTTAAAAAACACGCGCGAATATCTCTGCGAGCGTTATTCCGATCGACTCGAAAACACCATAGGAAGAACATTGCATTACCTTCTGAACAAAAAGTTCCATTGGCATTATATTAAAATTTTCAACAGAAATGGCCGAAAATTGCAAAAAACGAAAAATTACCTTTAGATTTTGTGGTTTTTACACATAAATGGTTATAACTTAGCAACGAAAAGAGATTTTTTCACCAGATTTGATACGCTGATGTATGAGCAGAGTCTGAGGCCACACAAAAAAATTGGTATGCCTGAACCACTAGGTGGCCCTATAATTGAACAAAATCTTTCATTTCAAGCAAGCCCTATGGTCATACAACTATTTCTTTGCCGAACTAAAGTGTATAGTCATGAAACTAGCTAGATGTAACGCAGTCATGACCTGAGGTTGCATGCACGATTCTGTCATAGCGTCACCTAGTGGTTTGGAGATAGAAAATAGCTTTTTTTGCCTAAAACTACTGCAACAGTACATCTAAAACCATGAGTCATCATGGATTCTTCATTTCATGGCTTGGTCTATAATCACTAGTGGATGTGAATTTACTCTCTAGCAACCAATGAGAAAACCTTATGAACCGTTTTTGAAAGAGCTTTTTCTCTGCATCAGAACATCGTAGAGACATGGGGATGGTCTCTTTTGACTGATTCAACGTGTTGTAACATGTTGTGACCCATATTATGCCACTGCAAACATCACTCACATGTCCTTCTGTGCTCTAATGTTCCATGATTGTCAATAACATAATTATTTTTGTTGATTACTTTTGCGTTTTTTTCATCTGAAATCATGAGGTTTACATAGGTTCTTTAGTATTCTTATCCAAACTCATCTTTACACCCTTCTGTGCCCTTTTCGGCTTGACCCCGGTATTGCTGCTTGCAGCTATATTTAGGGGTCAAGCCCCGAAGGGGCGAAGACCCCTATTGTATCCGTTAGTTTTCTTTTTATTATTATTAGTTATTCTTCTTCCGCCATTGCGGTCTATGGCAGCCCATAGAACCGTACGTAGGAAAGTTATGAAATTTGGCACACTGATAAAGGACACTCCAATGTGTCCCCACAGCAAATTTGGAGTCTCTATGTCAAACCCGCTAGCGCCACCAACAGTCCAAAATTGCACTTATGTTTTTGCTTATAACTTCTGATCCGTAAGTCCTAGAAACAAAATTCTTGCTTCCTCTGATTCCTTGGCTCAAGACGATTCGATTACACTCTATGACGTCATTTTCCGTCATGAAAATTTTCCCGCCATTTTTAATTTTTCGAAAAACCTACTTTTTCGAACTCGTCCTAGAGCTTTTGTCCGATTGCCACGAAAATTGGTATGTATCATCTTGAGACACTCATGGCAAAAAGTTATCAAAAGAATTTCGATACAGCAATCCGTTGCCAAATACCACCTTAACGAATTTTACGTAGAGCGCAAAAAAACAGATTTTAGGCTGTATCTTCGTCAAACTTAGGCCTATTGACACGACACTTGGTACTTAAGATGCCAGTCAGGAACTGAGGGTGCATGCACAGTTTCGTCGCAGCGCCACCTACTGGCCAGACGAATGTTTTATACACCTATAACTTTGGCTCTGATAAACGTATTTTGACGGGACTTGATTTTTAGGAGTCCTGGGTAGTCGCCGAGTCCAACGATACCAAACATGCCAGATTTCGCCTTACGGTTAGCCCTGCGCAGCAAAACAGCACTTAAAAAACAAGCGCGAATATCTTCGCGAGCGTTATTCTGATCGACTCGAAAACACCATAGGAAGAATATTGCATTACCTTCTGAACAAAAAGTTCTATTGGCGTTATATTAAAATTTTCATCAGAAATGGCCGAAAATTGCAAAAAACGAGAAATTACCTTTGAATTTTGTGTTTTTTACACATAAATGGTTATAACTTCGCAACGAAAAGAGATTTTTTCACCAGATTTGATACGCTGATGTACGAGCAGAGTCTGAGGTCACACAAAAACATTGGTATGCCTTCACCCCTAGTTGGCCTTATAATTGGACAAAACCTTTCATATCAAGCAAGCCCTATGTTCATACAACTATTTCTTTGCTGAACTAAAGTGTATAGTCAGAAAACTAGCTAAATGTAACGCAGTCATGCCTGAGGTTGCATGCACAATTTTGTCATAGCGCCACCTAGTGGCTTGGAGATAGAAAATAGCAATTTTTGCCTAAAACTACTGCAACAACACATCTAAAATCATAAGTCATCATGGATTCTTCATTTCATGGCTTGGACTATTATCGCTGGTGGATGTGAATCTACTCTCTAGCAACCAATGAGATTACCTAATCAACTGTTTTTGAAAGAGCTTTTTCTCTGCATCAGAACATCGTAGAGACATGGGGATGGTCTCTTTTGACTGATTTAACTTGTTGTAACATGTTGTGACCCATGTTATGCCACTGCATACATCACTCACATGTCCTTCCGTGCTCTAATGTTCCATGATTGTCAATAACAGAAGGACGATTGCATTAGACAAGAACATAGATTATTTTTGTTGATTACTTTTGCGTTTTTTTCATTTGAAATCATGAGGTTTACCTAGGTTCTGTAGTATTCTTATCCAAACTCAACTTTACACCCTTCTGTGCCCTTTTCGGCTTGACCCCGGCATTGCTGCTTGCAGCTATATTGGCAATTGTTTCTGTTAGTATATTTTTCTTCTTCCGCCATTGCGGTCTATGGCAGCCCATAGAACCGTACGTAGGAAAGTTATGAAATTTGGCACACTGATAAAGGACAGTCCAATGTGTCCCCATAGCAAATTTGGAGTCTTTATGTCTAACCCACTAGCGCCACCAACAGTCCAAATTTGCACTTATGTTTTTGCTTATAACCTCTGATCCATAAGTTCTAGAAACAAAATTATTGTTTCCTCTGATTCCTTGGATCAAGACGATTCGAATGGACCCTATGATGTCATTTTCCGTCATGAAATTTTTTAGCCATTTTGAATTAATCGTAAAACCTACTTTTTCGAACTCGTCCTAGAGCTTTTGTCGGATTGCCACGAAAATTGGTATGTATCATCTAGATACACTTATGGCAAAAAGTTATCAAAAGATTTTCGATACAGCATTCCGTTGTCGTATACCGCCTTAACGAATTTTACGTATAGCGCATAAAAACTGATTTTAGGCTGTATCTTCGTCAAACTTAGGCCTATTGACATGACACTTGGTACTTGTGATGCCAGTCAGAAACTGAGGGTGCATGCACAGTTTTGTCGCTGCGCCACATAGTGGCCAGACAAATGATTTATACACCTATAACTTTGGCTGCGATCAATGTATGTTGACGGAACTTGATTTTTTGGAGTCCTGAGTAGTCGCCGAGTCCAACGATACCAAACATGCCAGGATTCGTCATACGGTTAACCATGCGCAGCAAAATAGCACTTAAAAAACACGCGCGAATATCTCCGCGAGCGTTATTCCGATCGACTCGAAAACACCATAGGAAGAACATCGCGTTACCTTCTGAACAAAAAGTTCTATTGGCGTTTTATTAAAATTTTTATCAGAAATGGCCGAAAAATGCAAAAAACGAAAAATTACCTTTAAATTGTGCATTTTTTACACATAAATGGTTATAACTTCGCAACGAAAAGAGATTTTTTCACCAGATTTGATACGCTGATGTACGACCACAGTCTGAGGCCACACAAAAAAATTGGTATGCCTGAACCACTAGGTGGCCCTATAATTGAACAAAATCTTACATATCAAGCAAGCCCTGTGGTCATACAACTATTTCTTCACTAAACTAAAGTGTATAGTTATAAAACTAGCTATATGTAACACAGTTATGAACTAGGTTGCATGCACAACTTTGTCATTGCGCCACCTAGTGGTTTTGAGATAGAAATATGGTATTTTTGCCTAAAACTACTCCAACAGTACATCTAAAATCTTGGGTCATCATGTATTAATCCTTTCATGGCTTGGAGATCATTGGTGCATGCCAATTAATTCCTTAGCAACCAATTAGGATACCTTATCAATCCTTTTTACAAGAGCTATATCTCTGCATCAGAAAATCGTAGATACATGGGGGTGGTCTCTTTTGACTCATTAACACCACTGTAACATTTTGTGAGCTGAGAATTGCCACTGCAAGCACCACTCACATTTTCTTCAGTGTTCTAGTTGTCAATGCTCCTCGAGAAGAGAGGGAGAGATTACACTGAATGAAAACACAGCTTTTTGCTGATAACTGTTATATTACTTAGTCTGAAATCAAGAGATTTTCTTAGGTTCTTTAAACTGATCATCCGAATTCAACTTTACTTTCTTCTGTGCCCTTTTTGGCTTGACCCCGGCATTGCTGCTTGCAGCTATATTGGCAATTGTTTCTGTTAGTAAATTTTTCTTCTTCCGCCATTGCGGTCTATGGCAGGCCATAGAACCGTACGTAGGAAAGTTATGAAATTTGGCACACTGATAGAGGACAGTCCAAATAATATCCACAGCAAATTTGGAGTCTCTATCTCAAGCCCACTAGCGCCACCAACAGTCCAAAGTTGCACTTACGTTTTGTCTTATAACTTCTGAACCGTAAGTCCCAGAAATGAAATTCTTGTTTCCTCTGATTCCTTGGCTCAATACGATTCGATAGGACCCTATGACGTCATTTTCCGTCATGAAAATTTTTCCGCCATTTTGAATTATTCGTTAAACCTACTTTTGCGAACTCGTCCTAGAGTTTTTGCCCGTTTGATTCAAAAATCGGTATGCAGCATCTAGAGACACTCAAGGCAAAAAGTTATTAAAAGAATTTCGATAAACCAATCCGTTGTCGTATAGTGCGTCAACGAATTTTAGGTAGAGCGCACAATAACAGATTTTAGGCTGTATCTTCGCCAAACTTAGGCCTATTGACACGACACTTGGTACTTGAGATGCCAGTCAGGAACTGAGGGTGCATGCCCAGTTTCGTCGCAGCGCCACCTAGTGGTAAGACGAATGTTTTACACACCTATAACTTTGGCTGTGATCGACGTATTTTCATGGGACTTGTTTCCTTGGAGTCCTGAATAGTTGCCGAGTCCAACGATACCAAACATGCCAGAATTGGCCTTACGGTTAACCCTGCGCGGCAAAAAAGCACTTAAAAAACACGCGCGAATATCTCCGCGAGCGTAATTCTGATCGACTCGAAAACATCATAGGAAGAATATTGCATTACCTTCTGAACAAAAAGTTATATTGGCATAGTATTAAAATTTTCATCAGAAATGGCCGAAAATAGCAAAAAACGAAAAATTACCTTTAAATTTTGTGTTTTTACACATAAATGGCTATAACTTCGTAACGCAAAGAGATTTTTTCACCATATTTGATACGCTGATGTACGACCACAGTCTGAGGCTACACAAAAAAAATTGTATGGTTGCACCACTAGTTGGCCTTATAATTTAACAAAACCTTTGAAATCAAGCCACCCTATGGTCATACAACTGTTTCTTCACTAAACTAAAGTGTATAGTCATAAAAATAGCTAGATGTAACACAGTTATGACCTGAGGTTGCATGAACAATTTTGTCATTGCGCCACCTACTGGTTTTGAGATAGAATAACGCATTTTTTGCCTAAAACTACTGCAACAACACATCTAAAACCATGAGTCATCATGGATTATTCCTTTCATGGCTTTGACTATAATCACTAGTGGATGTCCATTTACTCTCTAGCAACCAATGAGAATACGTTATCAACTGTTTTTGCAAGAGCTTTTTCTCTGCATCAGAACATCGCAGAGACATGGGGGTGGGCTCTTTTGACTCATTAACACCACTGTAACATTTTGTGAGCTGAGTATTGCCACTAGAAGCACCACTCATTTTTACGTCAGTGTTCTAGTTATCAATGCTCGACGAAAGAGAGGGAGAGATGACACTGAATGAAAACACAGCTTTTTAGCTGATAACTGTTATATTATTTAGTCTGAAATCAAGAGATTTTCCCAGGTTCTTTAAACTGCTCATCCGAATTCAACTTTACTTTCTGCTGTGCCCTTTTTGGCTTGATCCCGGTGATTGCTGCTTGCAGCTATATTAATAATTATTCTGCTTCTTCTTCTTCTTCTTCTTCCGCCATTGCGGTCTATGGCAGCCCATAGAACCGTAAGTAGGAAAGTTATGAAATTTGGCACACTGATAAAGGACAGTCCAATGTGTCCCCACAGCAAATTTGGAGTCTCTATCTCTAACCCGCTAGCGCCACCAACAGTCCAAAGTTGCACTTACGTTTTTGCTTATAACTTCTGATCTGTAAGTCCTAGAAACAAAATTCTTGTTTCCTCTGATTCCTTGGCTCAAGACGATTCGATGTGACCCTATGACGTCATTTTCCGTCATGGAAATTTTTCCGCCATTTTGAATTATTCGTAAAACCTACTTTTGCGAACTCGTCCTAGAGCTTTTGCCCAATTTCCACGAAAATCGGTATGTAGCATCTACAGACCCTCACGGCAAAAAGTTATGGAATTCATGTCAATTCGTCCATCCGTTTCCGTAAACCGCGTCAACGAATTTTACGTAGAGCGCAAAAAAACGGATTTGAGGCTGTATCTTCGCCAAACTTAAGCCTATTGACACGATACTTGGTTCTTGTGATGCCAGTCAGGAACTTAGGGTGCATGCAGAGTTTCGTCACAGCGCCACCTAGTGGTCAGACTTATGCTTTAAACGCCTATAACTTTGGCTCCGATTGACGTATTTTCACGGGACTTGTTTCCTTGGAGTCCTGAATAGTTGCCGAGTCCAACGATACCAAACATGCCAGAATTGGCCTTACGGTTAACCCTGCGCGGCAAAATAGCACTTAAAAAACACGCGCGAATATCTCCGCGAGCGTAATTCTGATCGACTCGAAAACATCATAGGAAGAATATTGCATTACCTTCTGAACAAAAAGTTCTATTGGCATTGTATTAAAATTTTCATCAGAAATGGCTGAAAATTGCAAAAAACGAAAAATTACCTTTAAATTTTGTGTTTTTACACATAAATGGCTATAACTTCGTAACGCAAAGAGATTTTTTCACCATATTTGATACGCTGATGTACGACCACAGTCTGAGGCTACACAAAAAAAATTGTATGGTTGCACCACTAGTTGGCCTTATAATTTAACAAAACCTTTGAAATCAAGCCACCCTATGGTCATACAACTGTTTCTTCACTAATCTAAAGTGTATAGTCATAAAACTAGCTAGATGTAACACAGTTATGACCTGAGGTTGCATGCACAATTTTGTCATTGCGCCACCTACTGGTTTTGAGATAGAATAACGCATTTTTTGCCTAAAACTACTGCAACAACACATCTAAAACCATGAGTCATCATGGATTATTCCTTTCATGGCTTTGACTATAATCACTAGTGGATGTCCATTTACTCTCTAGCAACCAATGAGAATACGTTATCAACTGTTTTTGCAAGAGCTTTTTCTCTGCATCAGAACATCGCAGAGACATGGGGGTGGGCTCTTTTGACTCATTAACACCACTGTAACATTTTGTGAGCTGAGTATTGCCACTAGAAGCACCACTCATTTTTACGTCAGTGTTCTAGTTATCAATGCTCGACGAAAGAGAGGGAGAGATGACACTGAATGAAAACACAGCTTTTTAGCTGATAACTGTTATATTATTTAGTCTGAAATCAAGAGATTTTCCCAGGTTCTTTAAACTGCTCATCCGAATTCAACTTTACTTTCTTATGTGCCCTTTTTGGCTTGACCCCGGCATTGCTGCTTGCAGCTATATTTATTATTATTATTCTTCTTCTTCTTCTTCTTCCGCCATTGCGGTCTATGGCAGCCCATAGAACCGTACGTAGGAAAGTTATGAAATTTGGCACACTGATAAAGGACAGTCCAAATATTATCCACAGCAAATTTGGAGTCTCTATCTCAAACCCGCTAGCGCCACCAACAGTCCAAAGTTGCACTTATGTTTTTGCTTATAACTTTTGATCCGTAAGTCCTAGAAACGAAATTCTTGTTTCCTCTGATTCCTTGGCTCAAGACGATTCGACCCTATGACGTCATTTTCCGTCATGGAAATTTTTCCACCATTTTGAATTATTCGTAAAACCTACTTTTGCGAACTCGTCCTAGAGCTTTTGCCCAATTTCCACGAAAATCGGTATGTAGCATATACAGACCCTCACGGCAAAAAGTTATGGAATTCATGTCAATTCGTCCATCCGTTTCCGTAAACCGCGTCAACGAATTTTACGTAGAGCGCAAAAAAACGGATTTGAGGCTGTATCTTTGCCAAACTTAAGCCTATTGACACGATACTTGGTACTTGTGATGCGAGTCAGGAACTTAGGGTGCATGCAGAGTTTCGTCACAGCGCCACCTAGTGGTCATACTTATGCTTTAAACGCCTATAACTTTGGCTCCGATTGACGTATTTTCATGGGACTTGTTTCTTTAGAGTTCTGAATAGTTGCCGAGTCCAACGATACCAAACATGCCAGATTTCGTCTTACGGTTAGCCCTGTGCATTAAAATAGCGCTTAAAAAACACGCGCAAATAACTCCGCGAGCGTTATTCCGATCGACTCGAAAACACCATAGGAAGAACATTGCATTACCTTCTGAACAAAAAGTTCTATTGGCGTTATATTAAAATTTTCATCAGAAATGGCCGAAAATTGCAAAAATCGAAAAATTACCTTTAAAATTTGTGGTTTTTACACATAAATGGTTATAACTTCACAACGAAAAGAGATTTTTTCACCAGATTTGATACGCTGATGTATGAGCAGAGTCTGAGGCCACACAAAAAAATTGGTATGCCTGAACCACTAGGTGGCCCTATAATTGAACATAATCTTTCATATCAAGCAAGCCCTATGGTCATACAACTATTTCTTTACTGAACTAAAGTGTATAGTCACGAAACTAGCTAGATGTAACGCAGTCATGACCTGAGGTTGCATGCACGATTCTGTCATAGTGCCACCTAGTGGTTTGGAGATAGAAAATAGCTATATTTGCCTAAAACTACTGCAACAACACATCTAAAATCATAAGTCTTAATGGATTCTTCATTTCATGGCTTGGACTATAATCACTGGTGGATGTGAATTTACTCTCTAGCAACCAATGAGAATACCTTATGAACCGTTTTTGAAAGAGCTTTTTCTTTGCATCAGAACATCGTAGAGACATGGGGATGGTCTCTTTTGACTGATTTAACTTGTTGTAACATGTTGTGTTTTATGCCACTGCAAACATCACTCACATGTCCTTCAGTGCTCTAATGTTCCATGATTGTCAATAACAGAAGGATGATTGCAGTAGACAATAACATAGATTATTTTTGTTGATTACTTTTGCGTTTTTTTCATTTGACATCATGAGGTTTACATAGGTTCTTTAGTATTCTTATCCAAACTCAACTTTACACCCTTCTGTGCCCTTTTCGGCTTGACCCCGGTATTGCTGCTTGCAGCTATATTGGCAATTGTTTCTGTTAGTAAATTTTTCTTCTTCCGCCATTGCGGTCTATGGCAGCCCATAGAACCGTACGTAGGAAAGTTATGAAATTTGGCACACTGATAAAGGACAGTCCAATGTGTCCTCACAGCAAATTTGGAGTCTCTATCTCCAACCCTCTAGCGCCATCAACAGTCCAAAGTTGCACTTATGTTTTTGCTTATAACTTCTGATCCATAAGCCCTAGAAACAAAATTCTTGCTTCCTATGATTCCTTGGCTCAAGACGATTCGATTGGACCTTATGACGTCATTTTCCGTCATGAAAATTTTTCCGCCATTTTGAATTATTCGAAAAACTTACTTTTTCGAACTCGTCCTAGAGCTTTTGTCCGATTGCCACGAAAATTGGTTTGTATGAGCTTGAGACACTCATGGCAAAAAGTTATCAAAATAATTTTGATAAACCATTCCGTTTTCGTATAGCGCGTCAACAAATTTTACGTATAGCGCAAAAGAAATGATTTTAGGCTGTATCTTCGTCAAACTTAGGCCTATTGACACGACACTTGGTACTTGTGATGCCAGTCATGAACTGAGTGTGCATGCACAGTTTCGTCGCAGCGCCACCTAGTGGCCAGACAGATGATTTTTACACCTATAACTTTGGCTGCAATCAACGTATTTTGACGGGACTTGATTTTTAGGAGTCCTGAATAGTCGCCGAGTCCAACGATACCAAACATGCCAGATTTCGCCTTACGGTTAGCCCTGCGCAGCAAAACAGCACTTAAAAAACATGCGCGAATATCTCCGCGAGCGTTATTCCGATCGACTAGAAAACACCATAGGAAGAACATTGCATTACCTTCTGAACAGAAAGTCCTATTGGTGTTATATTAAAATTTTCTTCAGAAATGGCCGAAAAATGCAAACAACGAAAAATTACCTTTACATTTTGTGTTTTTTACACATAAATGGTTATAACTTCGTAAAGCAAAGAGATTTCTTCACCATATTTGATACGCTGATGTACGACCACAGTCTGAGGCTACACAAAAAAAATTGTATGCTTGCACCACTAGTTGGCCTTATAATTGAACACAACCTTTGAAATCAAGCCACCCTATGGTCATACAACTGTTTCTTCAATAAACTAAAGTGTATAGTCATAAAACTAGCTAGATTTAACACAGTTATGACCTGAGGTTGCATGCACAACTTTCTCATTGCGCCACCTAGTGGTTTTGAGATAGAAATATGGTATTTTTGCCTAAAACTACTCCAACAGTACATCTAAAATCTTGGGTCATCATGTATTATTCCTTTCATGGCTTGGAGATTATTGGTGCATGCCAATTAACTCCTTAGCAACCAATAAGGATACCTTATCAATCCTTTTTACAAGAGCTATATCTCTGCATCAGAACATCGTAGACACATGGGGGTGGTCTCTTTTGACTCATTAACACCACTGTAACATTTTGTGAGCTGAGAATTGCCACTGCAAGCACCACTCACATTTTCTTCAGTGTTCTAGTTGTCAATGCTCCTCGAGAAAAGAGGGAGAGATTACACTGAATGAAAACACAGCTTTTTGCTGATAACTGTTATATTACTTAGTCTGAAATCAAGAGATTTTCTTAGGTTCTTTAAACTGCTCATCCGAATTCAACTTTACTTTCTTCTGTGCCCTTTTTGGCTTGACCCCGGCATTGCTGCTTGCAGCTATATTTAGGGGTCAAGCCCAGAATGGGCGAAGACCCCTATTGTTTCTGTTAGTTTTCTTTTTCTTTTTCTTTTTCTTTTTCTTTTTCTTCCTCCGCCATTGCGGTCTATGGCAGCCTATAGAACCGTACGTAGGAAAGTTATGAAATTTGGCACACTGATAGAGGACTGTCCAAAAAGTCTCCACAGCAAATTTGAAGTCTGTATCTCTAACCCGCTAGCGCCACCAACAGTCCAAATTTGCACTGATGTATTTGCCTATAACTTCTGACCCGTAAGTCCTAGACACTAAATTCTTGTATCCTCTGATTCCTTGGCTCAAGACGATTCGATTGGACCCTATGACGTCATTTTCCGTCATGAAAAATTTTCCGCCATTTTGATTTATTCATAAAACCTACTTTTGCGAACTTGTCCTAGAGCTTTTGCCCAATTGCCACGAAAAATGGTATGTAGCATCTGGAGACACTCAGGGCAAAAAGTTATTAAAAGAATTTTGATAAACCATTCCGTTTTCGTATAGCGCGTCAACAAATTTTACGTAGAGCCCAAAAAAACAGGTTTTAGTGTGTATCTTCGGCAATCTTATGTCTATTGACGCCACACTTGGTAGTTGTGATGCCAGTGAGGATCTGAGGGGGCATGCAGAGTTTCGTAACAGCACCACCTAGTGGTCATACGAATGTTGTACATGCTTATAACTTTGGCTCTGATCTGTGTTTTTTCACGGGACTTGTTTCGCTGAAGTCCAGAATAGCTGCCGAGTCCAACGTTACCAAACATGCCAGATTTCGCCTTACGGTTAGCCCTGCGCAGCAAAACAGCACTTAAAAAACACTCGCGAATATCTCCGCGAGCGTAATTCTGATCGACTCGAAAACATCATAGGAAGAATATTGCATTGCCTTCTGAACAAAAAGTTCTATTGGCGTTCTATTAAAATTTTCATCAGAAATGGCCGAAAATTGCAAAAAACAAAAAATTACCTTTAAATTTTCTGTTTTTACACATAACTGGTTATAACTTCGTAACGCAAAGAGATTTTTTCACCATATTTGATACGCTGATGTACGACCACAGTCTGAGGCTACACAAAAAAAATTGTATGCTTGCACCACTAGTTGGCCTTTTAATTGAATAAAACCTTTGAAATCAAGCCACCCTATGGTCATACAACTGTTTCTTCACTAAACTAAAGTGTATAGTCATAAAACTAGCTAGATGTAACACAGTTATGACCTGAGGTTGCATGCACGAATTTTGTCATTGCGCCACCTATTGGTTTTGAGATAGAATATGGCATTTTTTTGGCCTAAAACTACTGCAACAACACATCTAAAACCATGAGTCATCATGGATTATTCCTTTCATGGCTTTGACTATAATCACTAGTGGATGTCCATTTACTCTCTAGCAACCAATGAGAACACCTTATCAACTGTTTTTGCAAGAGCTTTTTCTCTGCATCAGAACATCGCAGAGACATGGGGATGGTCTCTTTTGACTCTTTTAACTTGTTGTAACATGTTGTGACCCATGTTTGCCCACTGTAAGCATCACATACATGTCCTTCAGTGCTCTAATGTTCCATGATTGTCAATAACCGAAGGACAGTTGCAGTAGACAAGAACATAGATTATTTTTGTTGATTACTTTGCATTTTTTCATCTGAAATCATTAGGTTTACCTAAGTTCTTCAGTCTGCTTATCCAAACGCAACTTTACATCTTTCTGTGCCCTTTTCGGCTTGACCCCGGTGATTGCTGCTTGCAGCTATATTTAGGGGTCAAGCCCAGAATGGGCGAAGACCCCTATTGTATCTGTTAGTTTTCTTTTTATTATTATTATTAGTTATTCTTCTTCCGCCATTGCGGTCTATGGCAGCCCATAGAACCGTACGTAGGAAAGTTATGAAATTTGGCACACTGATAAAGGACAGTCCAATGTGTCTCCACAGCAAATTTGGAGTCTCTATCTCTAACCCGCTAGCGCCACCAACAGTCCAAAGTTGAACTTATGTTTTTGCTTATAACTTCTGATCCGTACGTCCTATAAATGAAATTCTTGTTTCCTCTGATTCCTTGGCTCAAGACGATTCGATTGGACCCTATGACGTCATTTTCCGTCATGAAATTTTTTCCGCCATTTTGAATTATTCGTAAAACCTACTTTTGCGAACTCGTCCTAGAGTTTTTACCCGATTGCCGCAAAAATTGGTATGTAGCATCTAGAGACCCTCACGGCAAAAAGTTATCAAAAGAATTTCGATAAACCAATCCATTGTCGTATAGCGCGTCAACAAAATTTTCGTAGAGCGCAAAAAAACAGATTTTAGGCTGTATCTTCGTCAAACTTAGGCCTATTGACACGACACTTGGTACTTGTGATGCCAGTCAGGAACTGAGTGTGCATGCACAGTTTCGTCGCAGCGCCACCTAGTGGCCAGACAGATGATTTTTACACCTATAACTTTGGCTGTGATCAACGTATTTTGACGGGACTTGATTTTTAGGAGTCCTGAATAGTCGCCGAGTCCAACGATACCAAACATGCCAGATTTCGCCTTACGGTTAGCCCTGCGCAGCAAAACAGCACTTAAAAAACACGCGCGAATATCTCCGCGAGCGTAATTCTGATCGACTCGAAAACATCATAGGAAGAATATTGCATTACCTTCTGAACAAAAAGTTCTATTGGCACTATATTAAAATTTTCATCAGAAATGGCCGAAAATTGCAAAAAACGAAAAATTACCTTTACATTTTGTGTTTTTACACATAAATGGTTATAACTTCGTAACGCAAAGAGATTTTTTCACCATATTTGATACGCTGATGTACGACCACAGTCTGAGGCTACACAAAAAAAATTGTATGGTTGCACCACTAGTTGGCCTTATAATTGAACAAAACCTTTAACATCAAGCCACCCTATGGTCATACAACTGTTTCTTCACTAAACTAAAGTGTATAGTCATAAAACTAGCTAGATGTAACACATTTATGACCTGAGGTTGCATGCACGAATTTTGTCATTGCGCCACCTACTGGTTTTGAGATAGAATATAGCATTTTTTGCCAAAAACTACTGCAACAACACATCTAAAACCATGAGTCATCATGGATTATTCCTTTCATGGCTTTGACTATAATCACTAGAGGATGTCCATTTACTCTCTAGCAACCAATGAGAATACGTTATCAACTGTTTTTGCAAGAGCTTTTTCTCTGTATCAGAACATCACAGAGACATGGGGATGGTCTCTTTTGACTCTTTTAACTTGTTGTAACATGTTGTGACCCATGTTTGCCCACTGTAAGCATCACATACATGTCCTTCAGTGCTCTAATGTTCCATGATTGTCAATAACCGAAGGACAGTTGCAGTAGACAAGAATATAGATTATTTTTGTTGATTACCTTTGCATTTTTTCATCTGAAATCATTAGGTTTACCTAGGTTCTTCAGTCTGCTTATCCAAACGCAACTTTACATCCTTCTGTGCCCTTTTCGGCTTGACCCCGGTATTGCTGCTTGCAGCTATATTGGTGATTGTTTCTGTTAATAAATTTTTCTTCTTCCGCCATTGCGGTCTATGGCAGCCCATAGAACCGTACGTAGGAAAGTTATGAATTTGGCACACTGATAAAGGACAGTCCAATGTGTCCCCACAGCAAATTTGGAGTCTCTATCTCTAACCCGCTAGCGCCACCAACAGTCCAAAGTTGCACTTATGTTTTTGCTTATAACTTTTGATCCATAAGTCCTAGAAACAAAATTCTTGCTTCCTATAATTCCTTGGCTCAAGCCAATTCGATTGGACCCTATGACGTCATTTTCCGTCATGAAAATTTTTCCGCCATTTTGAATTATTCGTAAAACCTACTTTTTCGATCTCGTCCTAGAGATTTTGTCCGATTGCCACGAAAATTGGTATGTATCATCTTGAGACATTCATGGCAAAAAGTTATCAAAAGAATTTCGATACAGCAATCCGTTGTCGTATACCGCCTTAACGAATTTTACGTAGAGCCCAAAAAAACAGATTTTAGGCTGTATCTTCGTCAAACTTAGGCCTATTGACATGACACTTGGTACTTGTGATGCCAGTCAGGAACTGAGGGTGCATGCACAGTTTCGTCGCAGCGCCACCTAGTGGCCAGACAAATTATTTATACACCTATAACTTTGGCTGCGATCAACCTATTTTGACGGGACTTGATTTTTAGGAGTCCTGAGTAGTCGCCGAGTCCAATGATACCAAACATGCCAGATTTCGCCTTACGGTTAGCCCTGCGCAGCAAAACAGCACTTAAAAAACACGTGCGAATATCAAGCAAGCCCTATGGTCATACAACTATTTCTTCACTAAACTAAAGTGTATAGTCATAAAACTAGCTAGATGTAACACAATAATGACCTGATGTTGCATGCACAATTTTGTCATTGCGCCACCTACTGGTTTTGAGATAGAATATGGTATTTTTTGCCTAAAACTACTGCAACAACACTTCTAAAACCATGAGTCATCATGGATTATTCCTTTCATAGCTTTGACTATAATCACTGGTGGTTGCCAATTCACTCCCTAGCAACCATTGAGACGCCTTTATCAACCGTTTTTGCAAAAGCTATATCTCTGCACCGGAACATCGTAGAGACACGGTGGTGGGCTTTTTTGACTAATTAAACTTGGTTTACCTCGGTTCTTCAGTCTGCTTATGAAATCTCAATTTTACATCCTTTTGGCCCCTTTTCGGCTTGACCCCGGTATTGCTGCTTGCAGCTATATTGGCAATTGTTTCTGTTAGTAAATTTTTCTTCTTCCGCCATTGCGGTCTATGGCAGCCCATAGAACCGTACGTAGGAAAGTTATGAAATTTGGCACACTGATAAAGGACATTCCAATGTGTCCCCACAGCAAATTTGGAGTCTCTATCTCTAACCCGATAGCGCCACCAACAGTCCAAAGTTGAACTTATGTTTTTGCTTATAACTTCTGATCCGTAAGTCCTAGAAACGAAATTCTTGTTTCCTCTGATTCCTTGGCTCAAGCCGATTCGATTGGAACCTATGACGTAATTTTCCGTCATGAAATTTTTTCCGCCATTTGAATTATTCGTAAAACCTACTTTTGCGAACTCGTCCTAGAGTTTTTACCCGAATGTCGCGAAAATTGGTATGTAGCATCTAGAGACCCTCACGGCAAAAAGTTATCAAAAGAATTTCGATAAACCAATCCGTTGTCGTATAGCGCGTTAACAAATTTTACGTAGAGCGCAAAAAACTGATTTTAGGCTGTATCTTCGTCAAACTTAGGCCTATTGACACGACACTTGGTACTTGAGATGCCAGTCAGGAACTGAGGGTGCATGCACAGTTTCGTTGCAGCGCCACCTAGTGGTCAGACAAATGCTTTACATGCCTATAACTTTGGCTCTGATTGACGTATTTTTACGAGACTTGTTTCATTGAAGTCCTGAATAGTTGCCGAGTCCCACGATACCAAACATGCCAGATTTTCCTTTACGGTTAGCCCTGTGCAGCAAAACAGCGCTTAAGAAACACGCGCAAATAACTCCGCGAGCGTCATTCTGATCGACTCGAAAACACCATAGGAAGAACATTGTATTACCTTCTGAACAAAAAGTTCTATTGGCGTTATATTAAAATTTTCATCAGAAATGGCCGAAAATTGCAAAAAACGAAAAATTACCTTTAAATTTTGTGTTTTTTACACATAAATGGTTATAACTTCGCAACGAAAAGAGATTTTTTCACCAGATTTGATACGCTGATGTACGACCACAGTCTGAGGCTACACAAAAAAAATTGTATGCTTGCACCACTAGTTGGCCTTATAGTTGAACAAAACCTTTGAAATCAAGCCACCCTATGGTCATACAACTGTTTCTTCACTAAACTAAAGTGTATAGTCATAAAACTAGCTAGATGTAACACAGTTATGACCTGAGGTTGCATGCACAATTTTTTCATTGCGCCACCTACTGGTTTTGAGATAGAAATATGGCATTTTTTGCCTAAAACTACTGCAACAACACATCTAAAACCATGAGTCATCATGGATTATTCCTTTCATGGCTTTGACTATAATCACTGGTGGTTGCCAATTCACTCCCTAGCAACCAATGAGAATACCTTATCAACCATTTTTGCAAGAGCTATATCTCTGCGTCAGAACATCGTAGAGACACGGGGGTGGGCTCTTTTGACTCATTAACACCACTGTAACATTTTGTGAGCTGAGTATTGCCACTGCAAGCACCACTCATTTTTACGTCAGTGTTCTAGATATCATTGCTCGTCGAAAGAGAGGGAGAGATTTCACTAAATGAGAACAGCTTTTTTGCTGATAACTGTTATATTGTTTTGTCTGAAATCAAGACATTTTCCTAGGTACTTTAAACTGCTCATCCGAACTCAACTTTTCTTTCTTCTGTGCCCTTTTTGGCTTGACCCCGGTATTGCTGCTTGCAGCTATATTTATTAGTTATTCTTCTTCCGCCATTGCGGTCTATGGCAGCCCATAGAACCGTACGTAGGAAAGTTATGAAATTTGGCACACTGATAAAGGACACTCCAATGTGTCCCCACAGCAAATTTGGAGTCTCTATGTCAAAACCGCTAGCGCCACCAACAGTCCAAAATTGCACTTATGTTTTTGCTTATAACTTCTGATCCGTAAGTCCTAGAAACAAAATTCTCGCTTCCTCTGATTCCTTGGCTCAAGACGATTCGATTACACTCTATGAAGTCATTTTCCGTCATAAAAATTTTCCCGCCATTTTGAATTATTCGAAAAACCTACTTTTGCGAACTCGTCCTAGAGCTTTTGTCCGATTGCCACGAAAATTGGTATGTATCATCTTGAGACACTCATGGCAAAAAGTTATCAAAAGAATTTCGATACAGCAATCCGTTGTCAAATACCACCTTAACGAATTTTACGTAGAGCGCAAAAAAACTGATTTTAGACTGTATCTTCGTCAAACTTAGGCCTATTGACACGACACTTGGTTCTTGAGATGCCAGTCAGGAACTGAGGGTGCATGCACAGTTTCGTCGCAGCGCCACCTACTGGCCAGACGAATGTTTTATACGCCTATAACT
The DNA here is from genome assembly GCF_030506205.2 of Paramisgurnus dabryanus. Lineage (NCBI taxonomy): Eukaryota > Metazoa > Chordata > Actinopteri > Cypriniformes > Cobitidae > Paramisgurnus > Paramisgurnus dabryanus. The sequence continues at coordinate 16,847,567 of NC_133353.1, read as the reverse complement.
TTGGCTGTGATAAACGTATTTTGACGGGACTTGATTTTTAGGAGTCCTGGGTAGTCGCCGAGTCCAAGGATACCAAACATGCCAGATTTCGCCTTACGGTTAGCCCTGCGCAGCAAAACAGCACTTAAAAAACAAGCGCGAATATCTTCGCGAGCGTTATTCTGATCGACTCGAAAACACCATAGGAAGAATATTGCATTACCTTCTGAACAAAAAGTTCTATTGGCGTTATATTAAAATTTTCATCAGAAATGGCCGAAAATTGCAAAAAACGAAAAATTACCTTTGAATTTTGTGTTTTTTACACATAAATGGTTATAACTTCGCAACGAAAAGAGATTTTTTTACCAGATTTGATACGCTGATGTACGAGCAGAGTATGAGGTCACACAAAAACATTGGTATGCCTTCACCACTAGTTGGCCTTATAATTGGACAAAACCTTTCATATCAAGCAAGCCCTATGGTCATACAACTATTTCTTTGCTGAACTAAAGTGTATAGTCAGAAAACTAGCTAAATGTAACGCAGTCATGCTCTGAGGTTGCATGCACAATTTTGTCATAGCGCCACCTAGTGGCTTGGAGATAGAAAATAGCAATTTTTGCCTAAAACTACTGCAACAACACATCTAAAATCATAAGTCATCATGGATTCTTCATTTCATGGCTTGGACTATTATCACTGGTGGATGTGAATTTACTCTCTAGCAACCAATTAGAATACCTAATCAACTGTTTTTGAAAGAGCTTTTTCTCTGCATCAGAACATCGTAGAGACATGGGGATGGTCTCTTTTGACTGATTTAACTTGTTGTAACATGTTGTGACCCATGTTATGCCACTGCATACATCACTCACATGTCCTTCAGTGCTCTAATGTTCCATGATTGTCAATAACAGAAGGACGATTGCAGTAGACAAGAATATAGATTATTTTTGTTGATTACCTTTGCATTTTTTCATCTGAAATCATTAGGTTTACCTAGGTTCTTCAGTCTGCTTATCCAAACTCAACTTTACACCCTTCTGTGCCCTTTTCGGCTTGACCCCGGTATTGCTGCTTGCAGCTATATTTATTCTTCTTCTTCTTCTTCTTCTTCTTCTTCCGCCATTGCGGTCTATGGCAGCCCATAGAACCGTACGTAGGAAAGTTATGAAATTTGGCACACTGATAAAGGACAGTCCAAATATTATCCACAGCAAATTTGGAGTCTCTATCTCAAACCCGCTAGCGCCACCAACAGTCCAAAGTTGCACTTATGTTTTTGCTTATAACTTTTGATCCGTAAGTCCTAGAAACGAAATTCTTGTTTCCTCTGATTCCTTGGCTCAAGACGATTCGATTGGACCCTATGACGTCATTTTCCGTCATGCAAATTTTTCCGCCATTTTGAATTATTCGTAAAACCTACTTTTGCGAACTCGTCCTAGAGTTTTTACCCGATTGCCGCGAAAATTGGTATGTAGCATCTATAGACCCTCACGGCAAAAAGTTATTAAAAGAATTTTGATAAACCAATCCGTTGTCGTATAGCGTGTCAACAAATTTTACGTATAGCGCAAAATAACAGATTTTAGGCTGTATCTTCGTCAAACTTAGGCCTATTGACACGACACTTGGTATTTGTGATGCCAGTCATGAACTGAGTGTGCATGCACAGTTTCGTCGCAGCGCCACCTAGTGGCCAGACAGATGATTTATACACCTATAACTTTGGCTGCGATCAACGTATTTTGACGGGACTTGATTTTTAGGAGTCCTGAGTAGTCGCCGAGTCCAACGATACCAAACATTTCAGATTTCGCCTTACGGTTAGCCCTGCGCAGCAAAACAGCACTTAAAAAACACGCACGAATATCTCCGCGAGCGTTATTCCGATCGACTCGAAAACACCATAGGAAGAACATTGCATTACCTTCTGAACAAAAAGTTCTATTGGCGTTATATTAAAATTTTCATCAGAAATGGCCGAAAATTGCAAAAAACGAAAAATTACCTTTAGATTTTGTGGTTTTTACACATAAATGGTTATAACTTCGCAACGAAAAGAGATTTTTTCACCAGATTTGATACGCTGATGTATGAGCAGAGTCTGAGGCCACACAAAAAAATTGGTATGCCTGAACCACTAGGTGGCCCTATAATTGAACAAAATATTTCATATCAAGCAAGTCCTATGGTCATACAACTATTTCTTTGCCGAACTAAAGTGTATAGTCATGAAACTAGCTAGATGTAACGCAGTCATGAGGTTGCATTCACGATTCTGTCATAGCGCCCCCTAGTGGTTTGGAGATAGAAAATAGCTATTTTTGCCTAAATCTACTGCAACAGCACATCTAAAACCATGAGTCATCATGGATTATTCCTTTCATGGCTTTGACTATAATCACTGGTGGTTGCCAATTCACTCCCTAGCAACCAATGAGAATACCTTATCAACCGTTTTGCAAGAGCTATAACTCTGCGTCAGAACATCGTAGAGACACGGGGGTGGGCTCTTTTGACTCATTAACAACACTGTAACATTTTGAGAGCTGAGTATTGCCACTGCAAGCACCACTCATTTTTACGTCAGTGTTCTAGTTATCAATGCTCGTCGAAAGAGAGGGAGAGATTTCACTAAATGAGAACACAGCTTTTTTGCTGATAACTGTTATATTGTTTTGTCTGAAATCAAGAGATTTTCTTAGGTTCTTTAAACTGCTCATCCGAAGTCAACTTTACTTTCTGCTGTGCACTTTTTGGCTTGACCCCGGTGATTGCTGCTTGCAGCTACATTTTTATTTAAATGCTGTTAAAAGTAGAAAGGTGTATATTATAGAGTTACTTTACAGATGGTCCCGAAATCCACCAATATCAAATTGTCAATTGACAAATCCATTTCATCCATGCTTTAACGGTTTACAAACAAAACACATTGCATCGCGTGCACGGAAGCTTTAATCACATCCTAAAAATACAACTTCGAGATCTTGAGAAAATGAAGTCGAAGTCATGTGAGAAGAAGCAAGCAAAAATAAAAATAGTCACTTAGGCCTACACGACCTCTCTTGGCTTATGTATGATTAGATGGTTCAGTTCAGCTATGTTTGTTTAGGGTTGGAGCTAGCACATAACGCTTGACTATAACAATGCAGTAATACAGATATATTAAAAATACAATCGAACCTGACCATGTACGGCATACATTTTGATTAGCTAAGAACCACAATGCTACTTTTATTCTCGTTTTACTATTTTAAGAAAGCTCGTAAATCTGACTTATCCATTGGCGGTATAATCGATCCATTTTTCTCGGTAGAAACCATCCAATCCAGCCAAGTAGCCCGTGTTCTCTGAGCAAGTAAAGCAACTTCCTCTGAGGTTTTATTGGCGTTTGGCAAAAATCTTGCAGGTGCATTAAGTAAAGCAACTGATAACAGGTGTGTTGTGGGAAATTCGGTCCCTGTGAAAAACTGTCCCAATGGGCGGGGCATTCATGCTTATTCATGGGTTCGCTCCGCGTTGGAACAAGCGATTGGGAGTGCATATTGTTGTTTGTTTTCCAGCTCTTTTTTGATATATTATTTCTATAAGGTAATAATGCCGATTGATCATATCCCTTGTTTAGATGCACAATTGTTTACATTATTCACATAATGCTAAAATGCTTTGCGTGTGCGTTTTGTGAGAACACTTATCATTTTTGCTATTTAGATTAGGTTTATAATGCTAACCCGCATACTGTACTAAAGCACGAATCCAGCACACATTTCTCTTTATTGTTTTTGTTATTTTGCGTTAGTTTATCTCTTGTTTTGTAGTGTATTTTGCTGCATTATTTGTATGCACTGCTATAAATCTTAAAAGTAACTAAATGCATGTTAAAATAAAGATTATAAAATGTTTCCTGGTGTTCATTTGTGTTGCCTTTTGCCAGTTTTTAACCCCAGTTAGACTTAGAGCCTTAACGATATGGAAGGTTTTTTTGGTCTTTTTTAAATTAATTAATTAAATTATAAAATAATTAATTAAATTATAAAATAAAAAATAAAATCGCAAAATATGTCCCAAATTTGAAAATTAAATGCTAAAATAAAAATTAAAACATTATATTAAATTATTTCATTTTCATTTTTAATGTGATGAAGCATCATTCCGGCCAAATTAAAAAATTAAATTAAATTAATGATTTGACATTTCATTTTCAATATAATCTTGAGTCAAGACTGACAATATTAAAATAAAAAGTTAAGCTTGAAAAGGAATCTGTAAAAACATTTTTAAAAGGGTTTTTATTCATACCCAAGCAATAATTGGGACAAAATTAAAATGTAAAGTTCAGTTTTAATTTTATGTTCTCTTTAAATTATTTGTTTTCATTTTCTTTTTCGTTTTCATTTTCAACTTGTATGCAAATTTAATGTTAATCAGTGGGTGGCGTTTATTTACTTGCTCAAAAAAGGGGATTGGCTAACGCTGCGTTGCCAACTCAGCGACTGTGTTGCTAAAATAGGGACTTTATTGCTACATCTAGCGACTTTTAGGCCCATTTAGACAAACTTAGCGAATGTTTGGATGAATCTTAGCTTCACATCTGTACAGATAGGGTACTGTGTCGCTTGTACTGGCCAACGAGTGCCGGGTGGCGCTGTCCCGGTGAAATGTGCGTCTGGTGTCTCTGTGCATGAAGCTGGGCAGTGTAGGAGCTGACGCGTGGATGAGATTCGCGTTCATTGTTTACATTTGAAAGGAGGAACAAACAATAAAAAGTGGCTGGTCCGCTGTTATATATGTACGTATTTTCACACATCTGATTCGGTGAGGCGTCAGCCATTCTCATCAAATGCATACACATAGCACAGTGTGATTATCGTGCAATACATAATTATGCCAAAATCCGTTAAGGACTGGAGTATCATATGCTCGCAAAATTGGCGTATATATAGCACTATAATCACACTGCGTGTTATTTGTATGCATTTCATGAAAATGGACATGAGTGACCGACCAGTCACTTACTTTTGCAGCGGGCACACTGGCAGAGCAGACCTTCAGCCTTTGTGGTATTATTTGTAAGTGGTCCTCATTTGTAACGCTGATTTGTGAGTAGGGCTGTGACCGTACGGGATTTTATTTTACCGTGGTGAAGAAGCAACAGAATCACGCGGTTAGACTGTTAGCACAACAATTCCCATATTATTAAAACAACAAATTATATTAGCAATAACAATGTGAAATAATATGTATTTCTATATGTTAACTTCTGTTTTTTATATCTTTTGAATATACAATGATTTATAGACCTTTTATGTCATCGTTTATAACCCATTTTATACAATACATTTCATAGAATAACAATCTGAAAACCTGCAGAAAGAACATGCAGAGTTTAAGATTGTTTCTGATGAGTTGTGCAAAACCTGATTCCTATTTCTTTAGACATTCATTTTCGGTAAACTCTCCGTGAATAGAAACACACTTCTCCAAACATGTTGAAACTTTTAATAATTTATTGTACAAAAAATGGGTTACAAACAATGACAAAAACTGTTCCATAATTGATATTAAACTCAAAAGATATAGAAAATAAATATTATTTAATGTTATTATTGTTAGTATGTTTAATTAGATTTTCTCAAAGTGGATACAAAACGAAATCGACAATTGCATCATTACGTAAATAACTGCGCAAAACTTATGGATACTCCAATCATTGCTTTCAGAAATTCGCTTACAGTAGCTCCAGATATAAGCACAGCATTCAACCAAATAACGAGTTGTGCTGTCAGTATACGCGCTCCTGCCTTCATAACGATAGTTGTCATGTTTGCCCATTATAGTTTTAAAATATTATTATGCTGTCATTATCATCACCAGCACAGTGCTTCTCCTTGAATGAGAAAGCTTAATATGCGCGTGGCTCGGACTCCTTGCACATGAAATTTCATGGGCATGGCTCTGACATTTTCTTGCAGAGATGTTGTTATTCGCGCAGGGGTTTAAAACCAGGGAGTGAGTTGGTACAGTTCAAGAAATCAGAGCACTTGGGCATGACGCGCTTTATAAGGTTGCGGCCGTGACATCACCGCAGCTGGCATCTTATTATGTTGGCTTGAGAAAGCCAACATACTGTTGTTGCACTTAAACTTATTATTATTATTCTTCTTTTTCTTCTGAGACTAAAATTTCTAACTCTAACTCCTCCTAGAGCTTTTAAGCTACAGACACCAAACTTTGCACAGACCTTCAATCTGTCGTTTTGGGTGTGTTTTTTAAAATGCAAATGAGCGCATGAAGTGCAAACACTGATCACAATGATGGTGGTTTGTTGTAATTCAAACTCAATTGTGCTGTCAAGTCCTTCTTTTCTCTCTCTTTTGCCCTGTCCCAAATGGCACACTCCGGACTTGTGGTCCTCCTCAGAGTCCACACTTTGATGACATCATGTAGTCCAGACTTTAGGGACCCTTGATGCAAGTCCACGTGGGTGCACCGGAGTCGTATTTTGGGACAGACTCGAGCATCACACCGGAAATAGGTAGAGAAGTTGCCCGTCAGTGTGAACTCCTCCCTTCCGTCGTCTGATTGGTCTGATTGCCCTTTTGCAAGGACTTCTGGGTTGGTAAAGTGCGCAAAGCCTGCTGCAGTGCGGGCTTCGCTGAAGACCGCATAAAAGGGGCAAAGGAGGCGCTGATTCAAAGCGTAAAAATGACAGATGGGACACCCTACGGACTCGTAGACTAAGCGAGAACGCGCAATTTAAGGCCACGAGACCGAAAGTCCACATGAAGTGCGCCATTTGGGACAGGGCCTTTCTCTCTGCACTAAATGGCAGTGCAGTGGTTGGATAATGCAGATTAAGGGGGCGGTATTATTCTAATAAGATATCCTTATGACATCATAATGAAAGCCAAATTTCAATGACCTATTTTTGCTCACACCTACAAAGTGGCAATGCTAACATTTTCATGCAATGGCCCCTTTAAAAGTAAGTGACTGGTCGGTGTATCAGCTCGTTAAACTGACGCCTCACCGGACCAGATGTGTGAAAATACGCACATATATAACAGCGGACCAGCCACTTTTTATTGTTTGTTCCTCCTTTGAAATGTAAACAATGTACGCGAATCCCATCCACGCGTCAGCTCCTACACTGCCCAGCTCCATGCACAGAGACACCAGACGCACATTTCACCGGGACAGCGCCACCCGGCACTCGTGGGCCAGTACAAGCGTACAGTAGCCTATCTGTACAGATGTGAAGCTAACATTCATCCAAACATTCGCTAAGTTTGTCTAAATGGGCCTAAAAGTCGCTAGATGTAGCAATAAAGTCCCTATTTTAGCAACACAGTCGCTGAGTTGGCAACGCTGCTTCAGCCAATCCCCTTTTTTTTAAGCAAGTAAACGCCACCCACTGATTAACATTGAATTTGCATACAAGTTGAAAATGAAAATGAAAATGAAAACGAAAAAGAAAATGAAAACAAATAATTTAAAGAGTAACTAAACCCCAAACCAACTTTTTTTAGTTAATGATCTGTAAGAATGATGCTTTATTAGTGCTGTTGATTGATTTTAGTAAGTTTTTTGACATTTGGATATAAAGTGTTTCAATACTACAATATATGGTGTAAAAACGTCTGAGTGCTGCCCTCTTGAGGTTGAACGGTGGCTACTGCAGTTGAATTTTCCTATTGGATGTTGGGTCCAAGAAATGACTCGTGACGTAAGCAGGTTCAAGCTCACCACGCCCTTGTTACGATCTCACCACACACTTAGTTCGTCCCCTCTATCTCCGTTGGGATCTGCCCACTTTTCTTGCATTTTTCAAATATTGCAGTGGGTGGAGTCAGGCTCTGACCAGGGGTTTAGTTACGCTTTAAACAGAACATAAAATTAAAACTGAACTTTACATTTTAATTTTGTCCCTATTATTGCTTGGGCATGAATAAAAAGCCTTTAAAAAATTTTATTTACAGATTCCTTTTCAAGCTTGCCTTTTTATTTTAATATTGTCAGTCTTGACTCAAGATTATATTGAAAATGAAATGTCAAATCATCAATTTAATTTTATTTTTTAATTTGGCTGGAATGATGCTTCATCACGTTAAAAATGAAAATGAAATAATGTTTTAATTTTTATTTTAGCATTTAATTTTCAAATTTGGGACATATTTTGCAATTTTATTTTTATTTTATAATTTAATTAATTATTTTATAATTTAATTAATTAATTTAAAAAAGACCAAAAAAACCTTCCATATAACGAAAGAGCCTTGTAATCATTTAAAAGGACGTCTCTTATTTATTCAGATTTGCAAAAAGATAGTTTCTTACTGTTAAAGTAAAAAGAAAAAACTAACTCACGAAGGCCAGATTTATCACATATCATGATATACTTATCTTTTCTTATAAATTATACACATGTATGTGAAGATTACTCTATTTACAGGATTCATGTAAATAAAAATGGCCTAACACATATGTGAAGCTATTTAACCATTTAGAGCCTAAATGGCTCTGCCTAATGCAATTGCAAAATGTTGTTTCTGGATGTTTCCCTGTCTGCTAAGGCAAACTTGGACCAAGACAAAAAGGTAATTTTGATTTGAATTTAGGCCATAAAAAGCTGTAGTACCTTAAAACACACATACATGAAGACTCAACTTTTCTCATTTTAATTATTGGACAAATACATGAAACAATGAATTACATGCCATATGAAATATGTTCTTTGTTTATGCACATAATCAAGATGTAAAAAATAAACATAAATGATAAAAGTAAAACACAGATGTACTATCCAACTTTTGTACATGTTCTCCCTAAACTGGGTGCTGCAACAGCTCCTCCTGTCCGAGCTGTCCATTGATTGTCCTCTCTAGACAAATGGTGCATTTTGTATGTATGTTATATGGGCCAGATAAAAGGTGGCATACTCTGCATGTAAATCGACCCACACAAAGTATTTACATGGGATGTTAAATGCCATGACTTGGGGAAAGTGTTGAAAGTAAGGCAAGTTAGATGATGCAACCCATTCATATACATCTAAATATTGCACATGCTTTTCTTTTTTTGTTGTTGTTTAATTAATTGCTCTCTGTGTGTAAATCAATCCTCTGTTGGGGTAGAAGGGTGAATAAAACTTAGCAATGCATTATCAAGTCTGACATTACTTTCTAAAAAACATGTGGGCAAGGCATGTTGTTGATTCCTTTCAGCCATCGAACCTCTGGAAGGGCAGTGCCAGTTTAATAAAAAGGCTTTAAAAAATGAATTCTTTAAATGGATATTTTATGGTATCAATTAATTAGTGAAATGAACTCTTGTTGATATTCTACGCATTTGTACTGCAGCTGGATCCAGGGAAGTATGATGTGCTGATTGGGTTAAATAATGAGATCATCCACCCTCATGGTCTGTTTCTTTTCATTCCCACCCTCTCTTCACTCCGTCTTAAAACATGTTATTATCTCTTTCAGAAAGAAAATGTAAATGTTGTTTTTATCTTTTGGTCTCTCCTCTTGTTTGGCCTTTTAGTAAAAAAACACAAACAAAAAAACAAACAAACAATGAAAACACTCATAACATGTTTAAGCTGGTCTGAACAATGTTGGTCTTGAATTTAGGTAAATAACCTTGTTAATTTTAGGGCATTTTTATTAACAGGAATCCTGCTTCAATACAGTCATGCATCATGTCATTTGAATGATTGCAAGCATCTTTTCGTTAAGACTCTATAAAGTCCAACTCAATTTAGGAAACGAAACAACACCAGAGAACATTTTAAAATCTGTATTTTTATATACAGTAGCCACATTTGAATTTTATTGCAGTGCATGGAATTAATGCAGCAAAATACACTACAAAACAAGACATCAAATATGGACAAGATACAACAAAAACAATAAGGAGAAAAATATGTGCTCGATTCGTGCTTTAGTTCGGTATTTAGCATTATAAACGTAGGCTAAATAGCAAAAACAATATTATTTAGCCATGAAAAAGTGTTCTTACAAAACGCACATGCAAAGTAAAATGTAAACAATTGTGCATCTAAACAAATCATATGATCATTCTGCTTTATTAACTTATAGAAATATAAAGAGCTGGAAAACAAAAAACAATTTGCAATCCAATTGCTTGTCCAAATTAGAGCCCTGCATTTCAGCCCGAGCCCGACGGGGCCCGACCTGTTTACGCCCTTCGGGTCGGGTTTCGGGCCAATTTTAACGTCACAGCAGATACGCGGGCCGGACCTCGGGCTTATTTAGGCTTCTCCATCTTTTTATAGTTTTCAATTTAATTAAAAGAATCTTTTAACAGACATTTATGATTGCAAAACAAACATTGGAAGAGGTTTAACCTATCGCATGAGTCCGCTACGCACAGCCACACATTTACAATGCAGCTGTTTTAACAGCGTATTTAAACAGCAGGATCTTCAGCGCACCAGGAAAAATTATAAATGGAGTACTAGATTAAAACCTTGGATACTGTAAATAATCTATGCAGACAGCATCCAAGACATAATCTATTAAAGACTTCTCCCTGTATTAATTTCGTGTAAGAAGGCTGTGTCTTTATTTCTTGTTTGTGTATGGATCGACTTTTTTATTAGTTTAACTGTTGGATGGATACATGAATAGCCATGTTCTGTGGTAAGTCCTTACATTTAAAAAAAAAATGTATATGCAAAAGCGAAGTTATAAGATAAGGTAGCATGCATGTTTATTCTGTTTCATGTTTATTTCGTTTCGTTTTGTATAGCCCTTTTTATTTTTTTATTTCTGCACCCGTTGCAACTGCGAGCAGCAGAGCAACCTGCCTTCGCTTTTTAAAAATAGTGTGTGCTGATAATAAACGTTTAAACTAACATTGTGATATGCTGAAAATATTTATTTTATATAGTTGATATTATAGGCAAGTGAAGTGTTGATTTGAGAGGATCAATTCATCAAACATGTCGTCAACTTGCTGTCGGCCGCTAACCACTTGGTTATCATAAAAAACTTTAACAAACAAAAACTGCTCTAAAATGTTAATAAAAAAAGAAATATAACTATTTTGCCATTTAAAACAAAACTGAACTGCTTTAATTGCTGCAAGAGTACAGCTGTACAAGCTGTGTAAGGAGTTATTTTTTGCTTTTATTTATTTAACAAATGTATATATATTTATCTTGTAAACGGATTTGAAATAATAAATAATTGTCGCGTCATGTAGCAAGAGAGACGATAGAGATCTCATTAACTTCTCCGCAGAAAGTTTTATTTCAAATTCAAGTTTTACATATTAAATAGACTATTAAAAAGTTTGTGCTTCTCTCATAAAAACCTCACAGCAGACAGCACAGACTTCTACTCACAAACACACACGATGCAGTGACTATATCTGCGGACACAGATTCCTAATGGGGAGAATTAAAAAGTTCGGACTCGGGTCGGACTCGGGCTGAGAATTCTGATAAGCTGTCGGACAAGGGCCGGGCTAGGGCCTAAGCTTCTCGGGCCAGGGCCGGGTCAGGGCCTAGATTTTTGGCCCGTGCAGGGCTCTAGTCCAAATGCGGAGCGAATCTATGAATATGCATGTATGCCCCGCCCATTGGGACAGTTTTTCACGTGGACCGAACACCGGCGTGTGTGAGACTGCCACCTAGTGGTGACTGCTTGCCTTAGGCACAGCTGTGCGTGTGGATCGTTCAATGCAAACCGCGCAATTAAAGTCTCAAAACTCGTATGAACAGAACAGGATGAATGCACGCGTGTCGCCTGATCCACAAATGCACATGCTCTTTTTTGCGTGCACAAATTGTGATCCAATGATACGAAATATGTCTCTATTTGTACAACTCGATGCACATTCATTTGAGAATTGAATTTCACGGACACAAAATGAAAGTCATTTGTTTGCTTCATTCATTGATAGTTGTTTGTATTTGGCTCATAAAATGCTTTAAACGGCGAAATGAAAGTCTCAATATACAAATGAACAGAACGAGATTAATGCACGCGTGTCACCTGATCCACAAATGCACATCTCCCTTTTTGCACGCGCAAATTATGATATTTGAATACACAATAAAACATTTGTATTTGTACATTTGTACAAATCGATACACGTTCATTCAAATTCTGAATTTCACATATTCAAATCTTAAGACATTTGTTCGTGGATAGTAAAATACATTTGTAACATGTATCCAGTTCACAGATAACTGTGCATGTATTTGTTAATAATATTGAGTCTAATTTCTTTCCATACTTTTGTCTCTTAAGTTTAATTTGTCGGATAAGGTTAGGTTTGTTGCCAGGATTAGGTTTGTTGCTGTGCGATGAACATGAAGGGAAGATATTTTGAGGAACGTTCGTAACCAAACCGTTCGTGAGCCCCATTCACGTCTGTAGTATTCTTTTTCCCTACTGTGGAAGTGAATGGGGCTCATGAACGGTTTGGTTACAAACATTCCTCAAAATATCTTTCTTTGTGTTCATCAGAACAAAGAGATTTATGCAGGTTTGTGACAACATGAGAGTGAGCAAATGATGATTTTCATTTTTAGGTGAATTATCCCTTTAAACGTTGTTAAACGGTGCATTTCACACTAAAGCTGTGGTCGCGCAAACCAGACAAAATAAAACCAGTTATTAAACCGTTTAATTCACAACAGTCCCAGAAGCACAGCTCAAGAGCGTACGTCTGCCGCCTTATCTGAAACATCTAATAAGTATCGGCCAGGCATCGGCCAAATCTTCAGTCAAGTCAATGGTATTTCCCGCTCATCCAGCTTGTCTGTTACGTCGGCTTTGGGTCGGATAACTATACCGGAGGCCGATGCCGCGCTTCTCTCTGTTGGTGCATGCCCAGTTACTCCTCCCTTTGCAACCCACCAGAGCATAGGCGACATCATGGGTGTATCAAGTATGTACAAGAACTAAGTAAATGATAATAAGTGAAGAAAAATGGAATCCGTTAAGTAAATGTAAATGCTTTAATATAATATACAAGTAAAATAAATAAAATAGCAGCACTATGGGGGTAATATGATGCCAATATTATTGAAAATGGACAGAGTAAAAGTCATAAATAAATATTACAATTTGTAAACACAAAACGCAATCTACAAATAGATTAAAAATCCACAAACACAGTCCTTGTGATCCGCAAATGTAAAACAAGATCTACGAATCGTCTTTGTGATCCACAAATATAAAGCATGATTTACAAAAAGAAATCAGTGACTTGTACTTGAAAACCAGAATTTGAATGAATGTAAAGTGACTTCTTTGCAGATGAATATCATTTTCTATTTGTAGATTGTGTCACATTTGTTTTCAGAATTCTGACACTATTGTTTCGCTTTGGTGACAAAATAATGCCATAATCGTTGAAAATGAAGAGACTACAATTTGTAAACACGAAACAAATCTGCAAATAGGTTCCAAATCTGCAAACAAACTCCTCATGATCCGCAAATGTAAAACGAGATCTACAAATATATAAAAATCCACGAACAGACTCTTCATGACATACAAATATAAAATGCGATTTACAAATAGATTTAAAATCCGCAAACCAACTCTTTATGATTCACAAATAGAAATCATCGACTTGTACTTGACAAACAGAATTTAAATGAATGCAAAGTGATTTGTCTGCGCATGAGGGTCATTATTTGTTTGTAGATTGTGTTGCATTTGTTTTCAGAATTTTGGCACAACTGTTTCGCTGTTTTCCATTAAAAAAATCTACAAATGCCCTCCTCACAATTTGCAAACAAACACAGTCTAACTTGTATTTTCCAACCATTGTAAAAAGACATTCTTACACATTCTGTGCAAAGTTCAGCATGCAAGTGTTGAATCTGTGTTTGCAGATCACAGGGCATTCACGAATCCTTCTGCACAAGTCTACAGATCTTTTTGGCACTATCTTTCCGCAGAGTTTGTCACTACGATCCACGCGTGTAGTCAGCCAATCAGGGGTATTGCTTCAAAGTAATGCCACGCCCCCTCAATAAGCTCTTTTCAAAATAAAAGCTGGGCTCACTGCCATTTACCGTTGCCGGTGTTACAGCGCTGAAAGGCGGCCAGACCGCGTTATCGATATTATATTAATGATATTAAAGCATTTATGTATAGCATGGCAAATATGTAGCATTAACGTGAACTAGAACAACCCCTCGTTTAAGTTATTATCAGTGCCTGACAATTCAGCCGAGGTCATTAAATCGTTAAAAACACTGCATGAAGCGGTTTTATCCTTAAAACATCAGTGTCTCTTCAACGAACATTTGCCGAATGTCAGCGAGCCAGCTGGATGGAGTGGAGCTGCTAAGGTGACGCAGCTAAAATAAAGCAAGCGGGTGCAACGATAATATTGGATGTAACTTGCCGTAATTAACAAAAACATGAGCCTTATTTGACAGCAGCACTAATTGAACTATTTGACCATATGCATTTGATATACATACCGTGACCGGAATGCACTTACAAATCGCGCTGTTATTAGAAACATTTAACTGTTTCCAGACTGAGCATGGAGACAAACAAGCGCAAGCCGTTTATAGAAGCAGCTGCCTGTCAGCGTGTACGGAATGAAGTCAAAACGGTCTCGGTTTTTAGACCGGCAGTCTGCCTGTGCCATTCCACCCTAATCCGGACTGCAAATTACATGTTAATATTATATCCACCATTTACAATCCTTCCTTTAAGGTCTGTTCTGCTTTTAACAGCTCAAAGCTATTACTCTCTGTAGCTTTCGAGTCCGTTGTAGGCTACAGGTAAATTTTGCAGTTGTTTTAGTTAACTTTGCAGAGCATTTTATTGTCGGAAATGGTCCTGGGCTGGGTTTTCCTATAACGATTGAACTTAGCACTCAAGAGCGCTTTCTACACGGTAAAACGATCGCTCGCAGCTGGGTTTTAAGTGCTACTAACGAGTCGCTATCCCTTTGTCAAGTGCTGAAATGTCACTTACTGAATGACTCGTAAGTAGTTGTAGCGGGACGGCATTCGTCAAACTTTTATGACCCCCTCCCCCACCCGGTGACAGTTGCTATCTGACAGGTCGTTTTTATGACCCTTTGACAGGGGGGCGGGACCATCAATCAAAATCTGTACAAGTTGTCAACTTTAGACAGAAAGTATTTAATGGTTTTATTGCCGGTCATTTAGAGTGATTGTTTTTCCTGTGTATGTGTTTTATGTCAAGCGTATGCTGTTATGTTTAATGACGGCTCGTGTGTGACAGCTCGTGTTTCGACATTTGATGTCAGCTCTCACCCTTCCTCCCTCCTTTCTCACAAGACCTGCATTCTTTCACAGGGGTGCGTGTTGTAAAGCGATTAAAGATTTCTAAAACTCAATGTTGGTAAAACAATCCCCCATTACGGTGTCAAAAAAGTAAAATGTTTATTTTAGATTTAGACAAATCATGAACAATGCTACGATTAAAACATTTGTTTGTAACATCACAAGTTATTTAATGAAATATTCCGTATACGTGTATAGTTTAAGCAATGATCTGAGCCATAACCTTCGAGCCGGCAATACTACAATCTTTAGACGAAAGTCTAAACTAAATACAATTTTAAACGATTCATGAGTTCCGTGAATCTTTTCATAACCTGCACTATAGTTTCACGCGTATTAAAGATCCGGCGGTGTCTGACAAAGCGCCGGGTGAGCGTTCATATCTGCCATTTTAAAATAATGTTAATAAATGTAATTCTGTCCACTATGGCAAAATAGGATTTTATTTTAGATTTACGGGAAACTTTAACCAAGTCTCTGATTAAGACATGTGTATACGTGCACAGATGGTGACAGAGAAACTTATATATGACGTTAATAAACTTTTAAATGTTTTTAAGAAGTATTCACCCCATTTTGGGGTTTTATTTTTAATTAAAGGCTTCTTAAAACATGTGTGATTATGTGTATATTATACAAAGAGTCTTATATTGTCTGCTCTGACAAAAATAAAGTATTATTTAGATTTAGGTCAATTGACTGCGTGTATCTTATAAATACAACTTGATAATACGTTTGTTTTGTCAAGAGACTTTTTTTAAAGTCACGCAAGAATAAAATCTTTTAGTTGTAATGGTAAACATTAAATATACTATTATCTATTTAACTATAAGCTATATTTTTCTGATCAACCTCAAAGTTTTTGATGTTGAGCTTATGACCGTGTGTGATAGATATTTCACAGCAGGGTCGGTTTGTAATCTAGGTAGAGTCTTTTAAAACTGTAGTGGTAAAATGTAATATGGTAACTCTGTCAAAAAAAAAAAGTAAAAGGTTTATTTTAGATCATAATCTATTTTATGGCAAACATTACTGTATCTAAAAGTTTTTAACAACACAATTTATTTAATGAAATACGCAGTATGTGTATAGCAATGAATTGTACCAAAACCCCCGTAGGTCGACATTTCTTTAGACTAAATCCTATTTATTTTAAACTATATAAAAGTTTAATCTTTTCAGACATAGTATTATGATCGCAACATTAGATCGCGCTCCGGCGTTTACAAACATACGCGGATGAATGTTCATATCCACCGTTAAGAAACTTTTAAACGATTAAAAACACTTTCATATCATATTCTGGGTTTTGTTTTAAATTAATGATATCTTAAAACCAACTGGGAATATGTGTTTATTACACAATAAAATGTAATTATGGCCGCTCCGGTATAATAGGGGTTTTATTTTAGATTTGGGACTTTCTTTAACCAAGTCTCTGATTAAAACATGTGAATGCGTGCACCAAAGTTGTCAGATAACGTAGACTGATGCGCACATATATCTGGTGTTAAGAGCCTTTTAAACGTTTTAAGACATTTCACACCCTATTTTGAGTTTAATTCATTAATGTCATCTAATATCGAAGTGTGTACATGTCTATTTACGATAAATGTAACACGGTACGTATTGTCAAAATAAAAGGTTTCTTGAACATGTTATTCCAGTGTGTGGTTCTTGTCTTGCGAATGTTCGACATATTTAGTGATGTGGAAAAAGTTTGTTGTTTGGACGAACAGTTTCAGTCTCTCTCTCTCTCTCTCTCTCTCTCTCTCTCTCTCTCTCTCTCTCTCTCTCTCTCTATCACCAGTCCGCTATCAACAGCAGACAACCCCCCCAGATGTCTGGACAGAGGGAGTGTTGGTAAAATAAAAGAAACTCAGCCCCCATTGACAAAAAGTAATAGGTTTATTTTAGATTTCAGGCTTCATTACTCAGATACAGATTAAAGCATGTTATTTCTTATTCGTAATTTAAAGAAACTTAGAAGTTTTAAGACATTTCATCACACATCCTATGATGACATAAACCCTTGTGTTAGCCCTTAGAGGACAACAAAACGGGTGCAAATATTATTTATCAACGTTTGATGTTGTTATAAACCAGGTTGTCACATACGTGACAACAATCATTGCTTTAAAGACAAAACATTTAACAAATTTGACATTTTGTTAAACATGGTTGTGTGCGTCCACAAACACAACATCAGTTAGGACATGGTTCTACATAATATTAAAATCACGGGCTTACGTTAAATAGGTAAACCTTAATTTTTACTAAATAAAATAAAAATAAACTATTTTAACATATTATCTGATATTAGGTTAGGTTTAAGATCGTAACATCGTAAAACCCCCCAGAGGATATGGTATGTGTGTGTGTGTGTGCGTGCGCAATGGATGTTATCACGTGGTGCGGACCAAACGACCAACGCTGCGGGGGTTGTGAAGCGAAGAATGAGTTCTGAACACAGAACCTTTACCAAAAACGTAACCCCGGATTAACACAATACAGAACAATTTGAACAACTGTGTCGGATTCGTACACACCAGAGGTCTGTTTTATGTTTTGCAGAAACTGTGGAAACTTTTGATGCTGCCAAGGTGTCCGAGTTCGCAAACAAACTATCAAACGCAACGCGGCGGAAACAGTGGACACGAGCCTTTTGTTGCTGAGAAGGCGATTGAACTCAGAAACAAACAAGCAAGCAAAGTTGTCTACGAAACTACAGATTCTTGAAAAAGATGGCACAAAGATCATTCGAACGACTACGCAATGGCCAGATGGGGTATGTGTACGGGACCGACCTTTTTAAAGATATGCTTAAAAAGAACTACAAGCGCGAGATGTCCAATCTACTATGTACTGTGATATACAAAGAGGCCAATGTGTGCATGCCTCCAAACTATTGCGAATCTAACGCCGGTCGTGTAACCAGACTCAAGGAAAAAACAGATGGTGTGAAAAGTATAGATGGCTCTTTTAATAACATGGTACAGACAGTTGTACAGGCCCAAGAGGAACCCCGTGTGATTATTAGAAAGGCCCTAGAGATATTTTATGAATGTGACGAGGCCTAGTTCTACATCATCAATATCATACTTATGTCTGCCTTTGTAATTGATGTATGCATTGATATCCTTGTAAAGAAACGAGAAATTAATGTGTGTGAAATCATAGAAAATACCGTAGATTTCATGTTTGAAAAGGGTCTTGGATCATGCATGCACTATCTATGGTATCTAGATAATATCATAACGTTTAATGATGATGACTAAAAACCAATCGTGTGATCCAGTGGTATATCTTACGCAAGTTTTTACAGTTGTTTTTAGTTTTCCAAAAGTTTCATTCTGTTTTATTTTTTACTCAACATTATGATTGGCAAGCCATGTCCGGCAACAATTGTATACGTTAACAAAAACTACGTTCTAGTAGTTTCAATGTATGGTCACTGTTGTTTTTCATCATTGATTTTGTTTACTGCTTATGTTTTTTGTATGTTTTGATGTACCGATTTCATAAAAACAAAAAATATACAAGGATTTTTGGTCTTAATGTCTGTGTTGTTACCATTAGAACATTTAGACATCTTGTTCAGACAACGTGTGACATTGCTCATTCTTCATATGTTTTTGCAAATCCACACAGAGAAATGTGAAAGATTAATAGAAATTACATGTGGCTACATCACATGTTTTTCAGAGGCGTAAAAATAAAGTCACCAATGTTAGTATGGTAAGCTAAAACAGCACAGGCACAATCTGATCCTAATTTTGATACCTGACGTCTGTCACATAGTCAAAGAGCATCTACTTCATGTCTCTACGAATCCTGACAGAGTTTTAGTTTCATATACACAACACATCAAATGTAAACCACGGTAAACTAAATACATTTGACAGCAAAGATCTCTAATTTTCTGACAAACCCCAAAAAAGATGATGGGGTCATCATCAAACATCACTCACTTTTTAGGTAGCGAAAGGTTTTTGTTCATTTTAGTTTAACTCAACACTGAAATTTTAGTTAAGCACACAGAAATGCACAGATTTTACGTTTTAAGTATACATGTCTACATCACATTGCGATTTCAGTCTCAACTAGGTCGATGATCTATCAATATTAGCTACAAATGTTGTTTGTATGCGTGCTCTGATTTCACAAAACATCCATTTACATTCAAAACCTTTTGGATTCAACGCCTTAAAGTCATCAATTTATTTCGTTCACATCAAACGCACCAAAATTTTGAATGTGCAAACTGTTTTACTTCGTTTTAAACATGTTTGTGCGTTTTCGGTCTAGATTTTTATAGAAAACTTCAGAACATGACACCATTTTAACATTTACAAAATGATGAAACATTTTACTTTTAACTGGATCCCATGAGCATGTGTTACTGTGACAAATACCTTTGATTGTTTGGAAATTATATGAATGCAGAGAAACAACGCAAAAGTTTTGAACGTTAACATAATTTATAGGCGTCCTGATTTTTAAAAACAGTAAGCTGTAATGTTTCTTACACACAGATCTAAACACATCACAAGTCTCAATGTTTAATAACATAAAAACCTGCATGCAAAGGTTTGTTGGCGTATTTTAGACACAAGCTGTTTATTTTCATGTTTAAACAAATGTGTATGACAAAAGTTGTTCTGCCTGAACTGACACTAAGGATCGATGCCGAAATGTTAAAGCTAAGTATTTGCAAAACAACCTTCACCGTCATATAGATGTTTTCAATCTAATGGTACCTGATTAAATGTGACCATACTATTTCAAACATTACCAAGTTGTAGATGGTTGTGACTCAAGTTACAAAGGTTTTAACAAACATTACTGTTTGTCACGGTGTGTTTCATCGCATTGCTGATGTATGCAACAGACTCTCAAGTTTTATGTTAAAAGGATTACTAAAAATAAAAACCTAAGCATTCTGTATTATGATGGTGCTGATGATTTTACAAGTTTACAGTTTCAAACATTTTTGCTATATTCGCTGTGAAAGATTTAGTAAATAAATCTAAAACATAAACAGTGTTGAAGAGTTACCTTAATCTTCTAGCAACAATTTTCAAGAGATTACCAACATGTATGATGTACTAACTGTCAGGGGATCTGTGATATTATTTTCTGAAGTAATTAGCTATCTAATGGCTACTGCACAATAACTTAAGCGATAAAGAGTTTGACAAATGTTACATAAACTATAGAAACGAAACAAGATAAATTACAAAGTCACTGGCATGAGGTTTACACTTAAATAAATCACGCAGATGTTTAAAGTGGTACATGTTTTTTTTATTTCTCATCAAGTAAAAGAAATACATCATATGTTATCATTGTAGTGTAGAAATATCACAACGTTTTTCACAAGAATGTGATCATCCATCGGTTCAATAATTTCACAAACAGCAATTTGATCATTATTTGATATTGTAAACAACACAAACACACAGTAATAGTCTCTAAAGATACTACAGAATACCATTAGCTTTTTGTCATCAAGTCTGTAACAGATGTATCACGAAGCCTGTTTCATGATCTTGAAACCAAACAGTCTGTGGAATCGATACACGCAATGTGTATTGATTCATCAGGCATTGTCGGATCCTTCTGGGGGACACAGGTCCATTGGAACATCATCAGACATTACTTGAGCCGTACAAAGGGTGGTGTTGTTGTAGGGTGATGGTCCGCCATCAGATACTGTGGAGGACTTATTGAGTGCACAGGTCCAACTGTAGGTTCTCGCATCTTCATATTGCTCTGGGGTGGGTAGCGCAAATGTGTTGGTGTAGCAGTAGGAGTCCATAGTTTCTTGAAACTTGTTAAGCGAATGTGTTTGAATGAATCATACTGGTGCCGTTTTAATGACTGTAACGGATAGGCGGAGATAGGAGTCCTGGAGTTAGGGACACCCCTCTCTGGGCGTAACAACTTCATTTTAAACATCTGCGTGATTTATTTAAGTGTAAACCTCATGCCAGTGACTTTGTAATTTATCTTGTTTCGTTTCTATAGTTTATGTAACATTTGTCAAACTCTTTATCGCTTAAGTTATTGTGCAGTAGCCATTAGATAGCTAATTACTTCAGAAAATAATATCACAGATCCCCTGACAGTTAGTACATCATACATGTTGGTAATCTCTTGAAAATTGTTGCTAGAAGATTAAGGTAACTCTTCAACACTGTTTATGTTTTAGATTTATTTACTAAATCTTTCACAGCGAATATAGCAAAAATGTTTGAAACTGTAAACTTGTAAAATCATCAGCACCATCATAATACAGAATGCTTAGGTTTTTATTTTTAGTAATCCTTTTAACATAAAACTTGAGAGTCTGTTGCATACATCAGCAATGCGATGAAACACACCGTGACAAACAGTAATGTTTGTTAAAACCTTTGTAACTTGAGTCACAACCATCTACAACTTGGTAATGTTTGAAATAGTATGGTCACATTTAATCAGGTACCATTAGATTGAAAACATCTATATGACGGTGAAGGTTGTTTTGCAAATACTTAGCTTTAACATTTCGGCATCGATCCTTAGTGTCAGTTCAGGCAGAACAACTTTTGTCATACACATTTGTTTAAACATGAAAATAAACAGCTTGTGTCTAAAATACGCCAACAAACCTTTGCATGCAGGTTTTTATGTTATTAAACATTGAGACTTGTGATGTGTTTAGATCTGTGTGTAAGAAACATTACAGCTTACTGTTTTTAAAAATCAGGACGCCTATAAATTATGTTAACGTTCAAAACTTTTGCGTTGTTTCTCTGCATTCATATAATTTCCAAACAATCAAAGGTATTTGTCACAGTAACACATGCTCATGGGATCCAGTTAAAAGTAAAATGTTTCATCATTTTGTAAATGTTAAAATGGTGTCATGTTCTGAAGTTTTCTATAAAAATCTAGACCGAAAACGCACAAACATGTTTAAAACGAAGTAAAACAGTTTGCACATTCAAAATTTTGGTGCGTTTGATGTGAACGAAATAAATTGATGACTTTAAGGCGTTGAATCCAAAAGGTTTTGAATGTAAATGGATGTTTTGTGAAATCAGAGCACGCATACAAACAACATTTGTAGCTAATATTGATAGATCATCGACCTAGTTGAGACTGAAATCGCAATGTGATGTAGACATGTATACTTAAAACGTAAAATCTGTGCATTTCTGTGTGCTTAACTAAAATTTCAGTGTTGAGTTAAACTAAAATGAACAAAAACCTTTCGCTACCTAAAAAGTGAGTGATGTTTGATGATGACCCCATCATCTTTTTTGGGGTTTGTCAGAAAATTAGAGATCTTTGCTGTCAAATGTATTTAGTTTACCGTGGTTTACATTTGATGTGTTGTGTATATGAAACTAAAACTCTGTCAGGATTCGTAGAGACATGAAGTAGATGCTCTTTGACTATGTGACAGACGTCAGGTATCAAAATTAGGATCAGATTGTGCCTGTGCTGTTTTAGCTTACCATACTAACATTGGTGACTTTATTTTTACGCCTCTGAAAAACATGTGATGTAGCCACATGTAATTTCTATTAATCTTTCACATTTCTCTGTGTGGATTTGCAAAAACATATGAAGAATGAGCAATGTCACACGTTGTCTGAACAAGATGTCTAAATGTTCTAATGGTAACAACACAGACATTAAGACCAAAAATCCTTGTATATTTTTTGTTTTTATGAAATCGGTACATCAAAACATACAAAAAACATAAGCAGTAAACAAAATCAATGATGAAAAACAACAGTGACCATACATTGAAACTACTAGAACGTAGTTTTTGTTAACGTATACAATTGTTGCCGGACATGGCTTGCCAATCATAATGTTGAGTAAAAAATAAAACAGAATGAAACTTTTGGAAAACTAAAAACAACTGTAAAAACTTGCGTAAGATATACCACTGGATCACACGATTGGTTTTTAGTCATCATCATTAAACGTTATGATATTATCTAGATACCATAGATAGTGCATGCATGATCCAAGACCCTTTTCAAACATGAAATCTACGGTATTTTCTATGATTTCACACACATTAATTTCTCGTTTCTTTACAAGGATATCAATGCATACATCAATTACAAAGGCAGACATAAGTATGATATTGATGATGTAGAACTAGGCCTCGTCACATTCATAAAATATCTCTAGGGCCTTTCTAATAATCACACGGGGTTCCTCTTGGGCCTGTACAACTGTCTGTACCATGTTATTAAAAGAGCCATCTATACTTTTCACACCATCTGTTTTTTCCTTGAGTCTGGTTACACGACCGGCGTTAGATTCGCAATAGTTTGGAGGCATGCACACATTGGCCTCTTTGTATATCACAGTACATAGTAGATTGGACATCTCGCGCTTGTAGTTCTTTTTAAGCATATCTTTAAAAAGGTCGGTCCCGTACACATACCCCATCTGGCCATTGCGTAGTCGTTCGAATGATCTTTGTGCCATCTTTTTCAAGAATCTGTAGTTTCGTAGACAACTTTGCTTGCTTGTTTGTTTCTGAGTTCAATCGCCTTCTCAGCAACAAAAGGCTCGTGTCCACTGTTTCCGCCGCGTTGCGTTTGATAGTTTGTTTGCGAACTCGGACACCTTGGCAGCATCAAAAGTTTCCACAGTTTCTGCAAAACATAAAACAGACCTCTGGTGTGTACGAATCCGACACAGTTGTTCAAATTGTTCTGTATTGTGTTAATCCGGGGTTACGTTTTTGGTAAAGGTTCTGTGTTCAGAACTCATTCTTCGCTTCACAACCCCCGCAGCGTTGGTCGTTTGGTCCGCACCACGTGATAACATCCATTGCGCACGCACACACACACACACATACCATATCCTCTGGGGGGTTTTACGATGTTACGATCTTAAACCTAACCTAATATCAGATAATATGTTAAAATAGTTTATTTTTATTTTATTTAGTAAAAATTAAGGTTTACCTATTTAACGTAAGCCCGTGATTTTAATATTATGTAGAACCATGTCCTAACTGATGTTGTGTTTGTGGACGCACACAACCATGTTTAACAAAATGTCAAATTTGTTAAATGTTTTGTCTTTAAAGCAATGATTGTTGTCACGTATGTGACAACCTGGTTTATAACAACATCAAACGTTGATAAATAATATTTGCACCCGTTTTGTTGTCCTCTAAGGGCTAACACAAGGGTTTATGTCATCATAGGATGTGTGATGAAATGTCTTAAAACTTCTAAGTTTCTTTAAATTACGAATAAGAAATAACATGCTTTAATCTGTATCTGAGTAATGAAGCCTGAAATCTAAAATAAACCTATTACTTTTTGTCAATGGGGGCTGAGTTTCTTTTATTTTACCAACACTCCCTCTGTCCAGACATCTGGGGGGGTTGTCTGCTGTTGATAGCGGACTGGTGATAGAGAGAGAGAGAGAGAGAGAGAGAGAGAGAGAGAGAGAGAGAGAGAGAGAGAGAGAGAGAGAGAGAGAGAGAGAGAGAGAGAGAGAGAGAGAGAGAGAGAGAGAGAGAGAGAGAGAGAGAGAGAGAGAGAGAGAGAGAGAGAGAGAGAGAGAGAGAGAGAGAGAGAGAGAGACTGAAACTGTTCGTCCAAACAACAAACTTTTTCCACATCACTAAATATGTCGAACATTCGCAAGACAAGAACCACACACTGGAATAACATGTTCAAGAAACCTTTTATTTTGACAATACGTACCGTGTTACATTTATCGTAAATAGACATGTACACACTTCGATATTAGATGACATTAATGAATTAAACTCAAAATAGGGTGTGAAATGTCTTAAAACGTTTAAAAGGCTCTTAACACCAGATATATGTGCGCATCAGTCTACGTTATCTGACAACTTTGGTGCACGCATTCACATGTTTTAATCAGAGACTTGGTTAAAGAAAGTCCCAAATCTAAAATAAAACCCCTATTATACCGGAGCGGCCATAATTACATTTTATTGTGTAATAAACACATATTCCCAGTTGGTTTTAAGATATCATTAATTTAAAACAAAACCCAGAATATGATATGAAAGTGTTTTTAATCGTTTAAAAGTTTCTTAACGGTGGATATGAACATTCATCCGCGTATGTTTGTAAACGCCGGAGCGCGATCTAATGTTGCGATCATAATACTATGTCTGAAAAGATTAAACTTTTATATAGTTTAAAATAAATAGGATTTAGTCTAAAGAAATGTCGACCTACGGGGGTTTTGGTACAATTCATTGCTATACACATACTGCGTATTTCATTAAATAAATTGTGTTGTTAAAAACTTTTAGATACAGTAATGTTTGCCATAAAATAGATTATGATCTAAAATAAACCTTTTACTTTTTTTTTTTGACAGAGTTACCATATTACATTTTACCACTACAGTTTTAAAAGACTCTACCTAGATTACAAACCGACCCTGCTGTGAAATATCTATCACACACGGTCATAAGCTCAACATCAAAAACTTTGAGGTTGATCAGAAAAATATAGCTTATAGTTAAATAGATAATAGTATATTTAATGTTTACCATTACAACTAAAAGATTTTATTCTTGCGTGACTTTAAAAAAAGTCTCTTGACAAAACAAACGTATTATCAAGTTGTATTTATAAGATACACGCAGTCAATTGACCTAAATCTAAATAATACTTTATTTTTGTCAGAGCAGACAATATAAGACTCTTTGTATAATATACACATAATCACACATGTTTTAAGAAGCCTTTAATTAAAAATAAAACCCCAAAATGGGGTGAATACTTCTTAAAAACATTTAAAAGTTTATTAACGTCATATATAAGTTTCTCTGTCACCATCTGTGCACGTATACACATGTCTTAATCAGAGACTTGGTTAAAGTTTCCCGTAAATCTAAAATAAAATCCTATTTTGCCATAGTGGACAGAATTACATTTATTAACATTATTTTAAAATGGCAGATATGAACGCTCACCCGGCGCTTTGTCAGACACCGCCGGATCTTTAATACGCGTGAAACTATAGTGCAGGTTATGAAAAGATTCACGGAACTCATGAATCGTTTAAAATTGTATTTAGTTTAGACTTTCGTCTAAAGATTGTAGTATTGCCGGCTCGAAGGTTATGGCTCAGATCATTGCTTAAACTATACACGTATACGGAATATTTCATTAAATAACTTGTGATGTTACAAACAAATGTTTTAATCGTAGCATTGTTCATGATTTGTCTAAATCTAAAATAAACATTTTACTTTTTTGACACCGTAATGGGGGATTGTTTTACCAACATTGAGTTTTAGAAATCTTTAATCGCTTTACAACACGCACCCCTGTGAAAGAATGCAGGTCTTGTGAGAAAGGAGGGAGGAAGGGTGAGAGCTGACATCAAATGTCGAAACACGAGCTGTCACACACGAGCCGTCATTAAACATAACAGCATACGCTTGACATAAAACACATACACAGGAAAAACAATCACTCTAAATGACCGGCAATAAAACCATTAAATACTTTCTGTCTAAAGTTGACAACTTGTACAGATTTTGATTGATGGTCCCGCCCCCCTGTCAAAGGGTCATAAAAACGACCTGTCAGATAGCAACTGTCACCGGGTGGGGGAGGGGGTCATAAAAGTTTGACGAATGCCGTCCCGCTACAACTACTCTCGTAATTGTAGCAGAAGCTTGTTTAGGCTAATGATCTTCAGCCGATGTGCACTAATATTTTTTAAAATATTATTAATTATTTTTCAGTGACTTATTAAATGTTTTAATAATTTGTGCATCATGAAATATTCTTTTTTCATATTTAGTTAGGACTCGTCCCACTGCGCAATGCCTTCTGCATTTTATAATATAGTTTAGATTATTAATTTATTTGTTGTTTATTATCTATGTTTATTTATTATTAAGGATTATTGCATTACCCAGTTGCGAGCGATCGTTATACGTGCATCTTTGGGAAACGCACGTAAATGAACAACGAATGTTCGTTAAGTAGCTCGTAGAAAGCGCTCTTAAGTGCTAAGTTTAATCGTTATCGGGAAACCCAGCCCTGTTCGTTTGGAATGTGACTGGCACACAGCTCTAGTCAGGACTGATTAGGCTATCCATTTATCAAGTAATTATTTTCACTTAATCCCTTTTGCATTTTACAAAAAGTAGAATAGGCAGGCATATTCTGAATTTAATCAAAATTATGACTGTGGCGTTGAAGGAACCTTCCTTTAGTGATAAATAAATAAGTTATTTTGCTATTATTATCTAGCAAATATGACAGTTTTAAACAAACTAAGTAGCCTATTTATTTATTTATTTATTGGCAAATGCAGAACAACAAGGAACATGTAGAACATAGGCGACACGCCTCTACCTTGCGATGAGAAGATTAATCATGGGGAACATAAGCTAAATGTAATTTTAAAATGTATTTAATTTAAAAACAAATTTAAACCGAAAGCGGACTGTTTATGCTTGTCAAATTTATGCTGGCTCGGTCAAAAAATTTCGTCAGGCAGTATTTGATATATGTATTTGTGTTCATGGAAAACAATATAGGCTATAGAAATTCGTGCTGAGTGACAGGAAAAAGACAACCGTGCTATTGGCACAAGAAAAAAAAGGGTCAATGAATACGAACAAATAAATCGAAAAAAAAATTAAGATATTGTTGATTCTGCATTTATCCAGCCAAGCATAAATTTGACAAGCATCTGCTTTCGTTTTAAAAATGACAGTTAAGCCTTTAATCATATAAGGGAGAAAGGCGTGTAGCCTACCTTTGCTTTCTCCTCATTGTTCTGCATTTGCCAATGAATAAGTCAGTCATATTTGTTATAAAAAAAATCAATGTATGCTACATAATAATAAAACTTGTTAATTTTTTACCAAAATAAGAAAAAGAAAGTCGGTAAAAATGTGCACCCAGCTAGACACTCAAAATGAGGGCCGGAGTGGGACTCGCTGACTATTAAAATAATATAATTAAATCCTCAGTAGCCATATCTGCTATAATGTTCTCTGCAGCCTTGAAAATTCATTGTATTTTTCTAATATATCATTTCCAATTCAGTGCAAATACAGTAGCCTAAACAATTATGATTTTGCCATAATTGTGCAACCCTATATTTTAATATTATTTAAGTAAACTTGTTTAAAAACTACTAAAAGGGAACAAATGTGTTTTCCCCTATATTTCTATAAAAAAATGTAGGTCTTGTAAATACGTATGGGGTTGCAATAGTTTGGAACCTACTGATATACAAAACTGGCTAATATGTCTTGACTGGAGCTGTGCGCGTCTGCGAAAAAAAAAAAAAAACGAAATAGGCGTCAGCTCATTTAATGTCATTGTGCTTTCAGTTAACCTGTTTAGAACTAGAAGTGTTCGCCCTGCCCTCGACTTTAGGCGGTGCGTTCAAGTTCATATACAGCGTGCAGACAGCGTGCCCGAGCGCGAGGGGGAAAAGTCCGCGGGAGAAACTCAACAGCTTTAATGTACAAAAACCTTACGACAAACGAGAAACGTTCTAACGGAAGCCTTCAGTCAAGCAGGATTAAAAAGAGGATGAGAAACGTGCAAAATATACAATGTACAGTATATGCAGTTATGTCATTAATAACTACTGCTTTTAAAAGGACTTTTATTGTTTTTGTTTCATTTTCAAAGTTTGATACATTGTGCATAATGACATACTTGGAAAAAGGGATAATTCAACAATAATTTATAATTGTATATCTTTTATTAATTTTATGAAATACATCAACTATATTTCAATGCACATTTAGGCCCTGAACAAAAAACAACTCGCGAGGGGAGGACTAGGGATTAACCCTTAATTAACTTTAAGGAATTAACTTTAGTGTTTAGAATTCAGTTAAAAACCAAAAAAAGAATTCTGTGTGCTTTTTGTTTAAAGTGCTTGTTTTTATTTAATGTATTTATTTATTCACTGGTGGTAGGGTTGGGGGACAATGAGTGGGGAGGGGGGGAATAATTTGATGTAACGGGTGGAATAATTTTAACATGTCACCTGCAGTCCGGGTGAGGGTGGATTGCAGACTGCGGGTCTAAAAGCCAAGACTGTTTTGACTCGATTTGAGTGCCTAGCTCGATTTGAGTGTCTAGCTGGGTATGCGGTTTTATCTACTTCGTAAAAAATGTTTTGTGGCTTAGTAAATTTAACTAAATAAAATTAGTCAATTATATAAAAAATAGGTTAAAAGAAAAACTATTTTTGAGTAGAAAATTATGCAAAAATGTGAGTAATTCTAGATTAACACATTATTTAGTTAATTCCTAAATTTTATCATGTAAAATTTGTGAGAAGGAAATTAAATAATTATAAAAAAATAATAGGCTGTATTAACTTAAAAATATAGTGCATCATTTTTGCATCCACTTTTTAAAGTAAATTTTACATGGAATTTTTAGTAGGCCTAATTGCTTCTCCATGTAAAACTTACTTAAACATTGCAATTGCTTAAATTGCAAAGGCTTAAATTCAATGTAAAACTTACTTTTAAAAAGTGTATGTAAAAATGATGCACTGTATTTTTTTTTTAGTAAATCCAGCGTATAATTTTTTTCATATTATTTTTATCAGTGTACTTAGTTTGTTTAAAACGGTCATATTTGTTATTAAAAATCATCAATATATGCTACGTAATAATAGCAAAAGAACTTATTTATTTTTCACTAAAATAGGAAAGTTTCTTCATGCCACAGTCATAATTTTGGCTAAATGCAGAATATGCGTGCCTATTCTACTTTTTGTAAAAAGCAAAAAGGATTAAGTGAAAATAATGAATCGATACTTGATAAATGGGTGACTTGTTCATTATTGTAGTATCAAGAAATGCATTACATTTTTTAAAAACAAAGCCCGCCTTTTAATCTTTCTGACTAGAGCTGTGCGCCAGGCAAATTCCAAACGAGCAGGGCTGGGTTTCCCAAAAGCATCGCTAAGTAGATCGTAAAAACAATCTTAAAATTCATCTTAGAATTATGGGCCGTTTCCCAAAAGCTTTGTAGCTTAAGTAGCACTCGAAAATCATCGTAGATCTACGAGTGCTCTGGAGTAATCGTTAATTTATAAGTGCATCGTAAGACAGCAGTGTTACAAGGTCACCTGCAGGACAACCAGCAAATTGCACTCCTGCAATAACGATAATGTAATGTTTTAAATGTAGGCTATATTTATTTATTGTTTTTTTTTCTTTGTTTATTTGTTTAAAATACTTTAATATAATATATTTAAAATTCAAACGAGAAATGAAATTTAAATGACTAAACATAAATTAATTAAGAAGGAAAACGTATTTGGTACAATTTTGGTAAAAGTTGGTACTAGCAAATTGATAAATGGTTCCTACCAATTGCTGCTATAATTCATCTAGGCTACAGTAAAAAAATATTTTTTTGAAGGGTATGGCATCTGATTAAAGAAACCAAATAAATATTTACGGTACAATGCAATAATCCTTAATAATAAATAAACATAGATAATAAACAACAAATAAAAAGAAAAATCTAAACTATATTATAAAATGCAGAAGGCATTGCGCAGTGGGACGAGTCCTAACTAAATATGAAAACAGAATATTTCATGATGCACAAATTATTAAAACATTTAATAAGTCATTGAAAAATAATTAATAATATTTTAAAAAATATTAGTGCACATCGGCTGAAGATCATTAGCCTAAACAAGCTTCTGCTACAATTACGAGTCATTCAGTAAGTGACATTTCAGCACTTGACAAAGGGATAGCGACTCGTTAGTAGCACTTAAAACCCAGCTGCGAGCGATCGTTTTACCTTGTAGAAAGCACTCTTGAGTGCTAAGTTCAATCGTTATAGGAAAACCCAGCCCAGGACCATTTCCGACAATAAAATGCTCTGCAAAGTTAACTAAAACAACTGCAAAATTTACCTGTAGCCTACAACGGACTCGAAAGCTACAGAGAGTAATAGCTTTGAGCTGTTAAAAGCAGAACAGACCTTAAAGGAAGGATTGTAAATGGTGAATATAATATTAACATGTAATTTGCAGTCCGGATTAGGGTGGAATGGCACAGGGAGACTGCCGGTCTAAAAACCGAGACCGTAACGACTTCATTCCGTACACGCTGACAGGCAGCTGCTTCTATAAACGGCTTGCGCTTGTTTGTCTCCATGCTCAGTCTGGAAACAGTTAAATGTTTCTAATAACAGCGCGATTTGTAAGTGCATTCCGGTCACGGTATGTATATCAAATGCATATGGTCAAATAGTTCAATTAGTGCTGCTGTCAAATAAGGCTCATGTTTTTGTTAATTACGGCAGGTTACATCCAATATTATCGTTGCACCCGCTTGCTTTATTTTAGCTGCGTCACCTTAGCAGCTCCACTCCATCCAGCTGGCTCGCTGACGCTCGGCAAATGTTCGTTGAAGAGACACTGATGTTTTAAGGATAAAACCGCTTCATGCAGTGTTTTTAACGATTTAATGACCTCGGCTGAATTGTCAGGCACTGATAATAACTTAAACGAGGGGTTGTTCTAGTTCACGTTAATGCTACATATTTGCCATGCTATACATAAATGCTTTAATATCATTAATATAATATCGATAACGCGGTCTGGCCGCCTTTCAGCGCTGTAACACCGGCAACGGTAAATGGCAGTGAGCCCAGCTTTTATTTTGAAAAGAGCTTATTGAGGGGGCGTGGCATTACTTTGAAGCAATACCCCTGATTGGCTGACTACACGCGTGGATCGTAGTGACAAACTCTGCGGAAAGATAGTGCCAAAAAGATCTGTAGACTTGTGCAGAAGGATTCGTGAATGCCCTGTGATCTGCAAACACAGATTCAACACTTGCATGCTGAACTTTGCACAGAATGTGTAAGAATGTCTTTTTACAATGGTTGGAAAATACAAGTTAGACTGTGTTTGTTTGCAAATTGTGAGGAGGGCATTTGTAGATTTTTTTAATGGAAAACAGCGAAACAGTTGTGCCAAAATTCTGAAAACAAATGCAACACAATCTACAAACAAATAATGACCCTCATGCGCAGACAAATCACTTTGCATTCATTTAAATTCTGTTTGTCAAGTACAAGTCGATGATTTCTATTTGTGAATCATAAAGAGTTGGTTTGCGGATTTTAAATCTATTTGTAAATCGCATTTTATATTTGTATGTCATGAAGAGTCTGTTCGTGGATTTTTATATATTTGTAGATCTCGTTTTACATTTGCGGATCATGAGGAGTTTGTTTGCAGATTTGGAACCTATTTGCAGATTTGTTTCGTGTTTACAAATTGTAGTCTCTTCATTTTCAACGATTATGGCATTATTTTGTCACCAAAGCGAAACAATAGTGTCAGAATTCTGAAAACAAATGTGACACAATCTACAAATAGAAAATGATATTCATCTGCAAAGAAGTCACTTTACATTCATTCAAATTCTGGTTTTCAAGTACAAGTCACTGATTTCTTTTTGTAAATCATGCTTTATATTTGTGGATCACAAAGACGATTCGTAGATCTTGTTTTACATTTGCGGATCACAAGGACTGTGTTTGTGGATTTTTAATCTATTTGTAGATTGCGTTTTGTGTTTACAAATTGTAATATTTATTTATGACTTTTACTCTGTCCATTTTCAATAATATTGGCCTAAAATTACCCCCATACAGCACTTTCTTTGCTTTTAATGACACACAGCTGCTAAGTTCCATATTCCGAAGCAGGAGGGGGCAGTAATGCACATATGCAGCCGCCGTTAATACCAGTAAGTTAGAGACAAGGCAATGGGAAAGTGAAGAAAAATAAGGGATTATTGGCTTGTTTTACACATACACTGATGTTTTTAGAAACAGAGTTGTTCCCCTCCTTCATAAAAAAACAAACAATTCTACGTCAACTCGAACACGCAAAACCCCGGTATGAAGCATAGTCATGAGCATGTCAAACCAACAGATGGCGATATATTCCTTAACCCAGAGAAGCCACTCCAGTCTCGTCTTGCCATGAACAAGGAAAAAAGTGCGGGAGCTGACTGCGCAGACGTCCGTGGTTCAGGTAAGTTTTCGATAAAAATCTTATATTAAAAGTCTGTGACTCTTAAAAGTTAGTATAAGGCACTCCGTCTACTACAGCACAGCAAATAAAGTCATAGTAACATTTGTAGTACAAGCAGCTAGTGATGGGTAAATGAAGCATCGAATCAAGCACCGATAGTTCCCTTACTGTTTCGAACCATGATTCGAAGCCTCAACGAGGGTGTCGAAAACAGCGCCATCTTTTGGTTAATAAAACATATAGCACTTGCTTCTGGAAAAAGCTCCGTCAGTGAAGCAACAAGCTGATGAAATTCAGATGAATATTAATATTATGTGTACAAATAAAGCTTAGACAACATGTGTGTGAATGGTCAGTATAATAAATGTATTTACTCATTAAAGGGTGGCAATAAATTCCAGTTTGAGTTAACATTCACATGATTCAATACTGTATTGTACAGAATAATGTTCACACGCACATAATAACACACGCGCACACAAGTATAAGTAAATACAATACTATATATACAATAGACGTCGCTAAGACATGTGACAATCTGGGCGGCAACGTCATCAGAACGCAGAGAATTATGGGTATGTTTGGCAATTATGGGTATGTTTGGTTAGTGTTCTGGCATGAAAATAACGAAAATTTGAAAATTTGAAAAACAGAATATAATCCTACAAAATGCAGCAGGCTAAAGAAAACATTGTTCACACCATACCGCCTATAACTAAATCCTAATACAAAGACGAGATATGTGAGTGAGAGAGAGGGTAGCAAGAAGATTCTCGGTTTGAGCCCCGGCTGGGGCAGGTGGCCTTTCTGTGTGAAGTTTCTGCATGTTCTCCCTGTGTCAGCGTGGGTTTACTCCGGTTTCATCCCACATGCCAAAAACACGCAAGTTAGGCAAATTGGAGATACCAAATTGTCCCTCCCCCAACTTTTGTATGAATCAACTTGTCTGAATAAAACTTGTGTATGGATTACCTGGTTCTCGCCATGAGCCGTTCATGCTGGAATGGCGTGAGGAAATAAAGGAAGATGAAGGAGAGAGATAGAGAAGCACGGTCGCGATCGAACAGGAAACAATAAAACATACTCCGTCATTTTGGTTATACAGGAGTCAGGACATCATTCAAACTGCAAAGTGTTTACACATATTTGTACACTCAACACAACATTGTGCTTTTGTCAAACTGTAAACTTGTCAAACTGTAACTTAACCAAAAACTCTCTCTCTCAAATGTATTTTAATTGGTAATATTATTTTATACAGAAATATATTTTTATAATTAAGATGAGAATAAAGTTAGTGTTAATTAAAATGTTAAGGGAAACAAATATATTGCTATGAAATATACCAAATTAATTTAAATTTCGTTCAGATACAATTACCAAACATATCTCAGTCTTTTTATTAAGTTAATTATTAAATAAGTATACAAAATTGTCGTCAGTGCACTACAAATACTCTGGTTCTATGCCTTTATTAATAAAAATTATTTTATCTTGGGTCTCCTTACTGCTGCTATCCATGCCATTCGTCGCCTTTTTGTCACCTCTGAAACATGGCTTTTACTAATATTTTTCCACGTTTGAAACAATAAAAGGATTTTCCGTTCTAAAGCTTTATGGCACTTATCATGAGAACGACTATTCCAGTTTATAACACAGCAAGTAGACAGCATTTTGCACACTGCGTTCTTTCCTCCATGCAAAGAAGTCTGGCGCCTGTACGTTCGTGCCGCGGATTCCCAAAATGCTTTGCGTTCACCACTGGGAATACGTCATGATGACGACACACTGGCGATGTCTATAGTATGTGGGACCAAAATGTTAATAAGGCAAATAACTCATAAAAAACCTCTAGAGTTCGAACCTTCTGAGACGCAAAGCGAAGCGCGCACGTGACTGAGCAGAAAGTGAAGCTTTGTTTGTCATTGGTCACGTGATTTCAACGTTAACAACACAAGCTTCGAATCAAAGCTTCATCTGACACGCCCACTTTTGCTCGACACAAGCTCCGAAGCCTCGCTTCAAATGTAACATCACTACAAGCAGCGCTATTCAGATTTGAGGCATTTTTGCTAAAATGTTTGTGGATTATTTAATAGAGACTAATAATTTCCATTAATTTTTGTTGTTCTACAATGTTCCTGTTAAACAATACATGTCAGCCAATGATAGCTTGTTGTTATGTATAGTCTGACCGACTAGAGGTAATGTTAACGTTGAGGACAGAAAGGTAATTTCTCGTCTAGTTTTTTTTAATGCTATGACAAAAATATGGTACGTTTTTACTTGAAATCAATCTAAATACCTTTCACTTGTTCAGTATTGTGTTTTTGTTGCTATATAAACGATGAACTTAATATAGGCAGATGGCCATTGCTTGTCTGAACAGCAAATAAAATTTTAGGAAAAATATGAGGATGATTATTGATGATTATATAATTGAGTTCAATAACATAGTAATTTTGGTTGTTTCATTTCATTATGAGTGTTTGTTTGATGTTTAAATGATCAACATAATATTATGGTTCATTGTTCACCGTTTGTTAGAAAAGCTTTTGCAAATATCTTGTCTGAGGTAAATTTTCATTTTAAACACATTTAGTGTGTGTGAATAATAATATATATATATATATATATATATATATATATATATATATATATATATATATATATATATATATATATATATATATATATATATATATATATATGTTGGGATCACCGGTACCTGTACCATCGCCCGGCATTTACATGCTACATCAGGTGTAGGTAGGACGCACACTCACTGCCAGTGCTGGGCAAGCTACTTGGAAAATGTAGTGAGCTAAGCTACCAGTTACTTCACATTAAATGAAGCTTCACTACACTGAAGCTACCCCCCTGGGGAACGAGCTTGCTACATCCAAGCTACTTTTTTATTTTTAACCAGTTTTATTACGTAATTATTTATTCAGTTTCCATTTAGCATTTTGGTAATTATAGGCTATACAAGCATAATGTAAGGCCTAGGTACTTCACATTATGGGGTGGTTTGCTGGACAGGTCTTATCCTACTCCCAGAATAAAATGCATGTTTGAGCTGCCTTAATTTAAAAAACCCTGGCCCTGACATATCTTAACACAGGGGTCTCCAACGTGGTGCCCGCGGGCAGTAAGTAGCCTGCACACTATATTAATAGTTTCAATTGTAATATTTATTAAAAAAATTTATATTACAGTATCTTGGCTTGATGACATAACCCAGTCAGAGGAAGAGCACGAGTCTTCACAGAATGCGAGTGGTAGGCCTAATGTTTTGTATGAATAAAGGAAGGCTGCACAACTCGAACATACGGGACAAACGACGTCCTGTGTCGATTCAAAATGACGCACTTATTCTCAAATTCAGGACTTCAGAAATGTTTGGAAAATTGTAGCTTGTGTGGAAGCTACCTCACTACTTGGTCAAAAAAAGAGCTTAGCTACTGAAAAGCTATTTGATTTAGAAAGCAGCTAAGCTACCACCAAGCTACTGAAAAATGTAGTTAAACTACTAGCTTTGCTACTTGTAGTGAAGCTACTGCCCAGCACTGCTCACTGCTTCCCTGGAGCTTGTGTTCTCGGTGTTTCTGTGCAGGTCCCTGGGATCAGTGATGGGAGTAATTCCACTACTTTTAGCAGTAACGAGCATGTAACGAAGTATTTTTTAAATCAAGTAACGCAATTACAATTACTGAAATTTAAATGAGTTCGTTACTCGCGTCACTCTATTTTGTAAAAAAATAGACAACATATCTGACGTCGCAGGACCGTGGTTGGCGGCGCAATGATTCATTACACTTCATCATAGCTGACAGTGCATATAGAATGAACATAAAAAAACTAAACGGGACAACATACCTTTGTTTAAAAATTGTGCGCAAGTCATAATCCATCCGGACTCATGTTTGTAAATTATCTTCGCCAAGCAATCCCGGCATGACATTAACTTGCATTTGTAGTCCACAAAAGTAATAAATCTGAGAAATATTCATATATTCTTAGATGTTTACATCGGCCTTCATGGAAGAGAACGATACGCAATTGTTGTTTCCACTAAAATATTCACACTGTGCTGTACGCCCGTGTTAAAACTCCATAGTATGTGTGAGCTCGCTTTTAGTTTTAGTTTCAGTCTCTCCATATCCGAAAAAACAATCCACTCGCTCTGTGTCCGTCCGACAAAACAATCCACGTAGCCTACTCCGTTTTCTGATTAAATATCTTCCTTCTTCTTCTTCTTCTTCTTCTTTTGTTGTTTAAATGGCGGGTGGCAAACCAACTAAATATCTTCCTTTAATCCTGTGTATCATTTAAATCCAACAGAAAATATATACAAACAGTATATGACCAAAGAGCACAGTCCCTGCCGCGAGCTTCACAAGCTGTGTTCCAATTCAAGGGCTGCACCCTAGCATGCGATAAAAGGTGAGCACTCGGCCTTTAAAGGCGCTCAGAAGTTCGCGAAGAGGACTGAAATGAGTTTTTTTTTTTTTTTTTTTGCTGTGTAATATGAATATAAATGTGTTTTTTTTATTAAGAAAATATAAACAAAAACAATTGTTGTACATACAACACAATGAAACTGCTCAAGTAATATTTCAAGTGCTAGGGGGTGGTATCAAAAACAAACAATATTATAAAAAGACTTTGAAGAGAGTACATACTTGTAAAATATGGATAGCTTTGCGGTTTTTTGAGGGCAATATCGAATCAATATAACACTTAACTTCAATAAAATAAAACAATAAAACATGGTTTTTTCCTGACATTTTACACTTGTGAATGTGAAATTTTGCCATGAAAATAAAAAAATTGATAAAATAATTATGGGTTTGTTTATCAGTAATACCTAAAAGAACATCTTTCCACTGTAAAGTAAAGCTTTCTTCAACATTGTCAATAATAAAATTAAGTACATTTTGCCAGAAAAGAAATGCATGAGGACAATGCCAAAATAAATGAATAGCTGTCTCTGGTTTCTGCTTACAAAAGCTACATCTTTCATCTATATCTTTTTTAAACTTGGTTAAATAATGTTTAGCTGGATATATTCTGTGAAGGAGTTTAAAAGATACTTCTTTAACTTTGTTTGTTAAGAGATAGCGATTGGGCAGAAGCCAGACTTTTTTCCAGTCAACATCACTTACAAATTGATTCCAAAACAAAATTACATTTGGTCTCGAAACAATATCCTTCTGGAAAAGGGCTCTAATTGATCTATTATAATTAATATAATGACCAGAGAAACAAATTTTACCTACAAATGTATGAATTGGAGTGAGGGGTGAGAGTTGCTGGTAATCTAATATTTTTTGCTGTTTGAACAACATGCATATATTGGAAGAAATTGCACCAAAAACAGTTGCAAATTCCTTTGGTGGTATGGGTATATTATATTTTGCCATAAATTCTTCATAAGTAAAAAGAAGGCCATCTGAATTAAATAACTGGTCTACCAAAATAATATTATTTCGAAACCATTTTTCAAAGAAAATAGTCTTTTGTTTAAATAGAATGTCCTTATTATTCCAGATAAAGTAGTGATGGGGTGAAAAGTTGTGCTTGTAAATCAAATTCCATGCTAGAAAAGCTTGACGATGAAATGCAGAAAGTTTC
This sequence comes from Paramisgurnus dabryanus, assembly GCF_030506205.2. Taxonomy (NCBI): domain Eukaryota; kingdom Metazoa; phylum Chordata; class Actinopteri; order Cypriniformes; family Cobitidae; genus Paramisgurnus; species Paramisgurnus dabryanus. The sequence goes on along the minus strand of NC_133353.1, from coordinate 16,808,533 downwards.
ACAGGTATTTTGTTAACATCAAAATTGCAAACAAGGAAAAAATTAACACCACCCAAACTGGATAAAACATGAAGGGGAATTATATTCCAAATAGAGGCTGGATACTTAACCATTTGTCTAATCCAGTTAATTTTAAATTTAAAGTGTTGTTTAATGTAGTGAAGTTTAGAAAATTGAGACCACCATTTTCATACGAGTTCATTAAAACCGTTTTTCTTATATAATGTATCCTATTTTTCCAAATAAAGTTAAGAAGCATTTTATCAATCTCCTTTGATACTTTATCATCAACCTGAAGAGCCATAGCTGTGTAAGTTAATCGTGATAAACCTTCTGTTTTGGAAATCAGAATTCTCCCTCTTAATGATAAGTCTCTTAAGAGCCACTGATTAAACCTCCTTTGAGTTGTTTGAATTATAGGATTAAAATTTAATGAACTTCTACTCTGCTGATTCTTATTTATTGTAATTCCTAGATATTTGACTTCTGTTTTGATTGGAATGTTACAGTAAGATGCCATTGTGCATTCTTTAACCGCCATAAGTTCACACTTCTTTATATTCAGATAAACACCAGATGCTTTAGAAAACTCTTCTATGACTTTAATTGCAGTGGGTACTTGGTTTACATTTTTGAGAAAGAGGGTTGTATCATCTGCTAATTGTGTTATAATTAATTCTTTATTAACGATAGTCATACCTTTAGTTGTACTAGCTTTAACATGATAGGCTAGGAGCTGGCTTATTATCAGAAATAAATATGGAGAGACAGGGCAACCTTGCCTAATGCCTCTTGATAAATTAAACCGACTAGAAGTGCCACCCATCAATTTAATTGAACTATTCATATTCTTATAAAGGGTTTTAATTGCGCTAGTGAAAAAATTCCCAAACCCAAATTTTATAAGTGAATTAAAAATAAATTGATGTTCCACAGGGTCAAAGGCCTTGCGGAAATCCAGAAAAAGAATAAACCCATTATCTTCATTAAATTCAGGATAATCCAAAATATCTAAAACTAATCTTATGTTGTTTGTGATATGTCTATTTCTCATGAAGCCAGATTGTGTTTCTTCAATAATTGAGTCAAATACTGTTTTTAGTCTTTTAGCGAAAATTAGGGCAAACAATTTATAATCATTATTTAACAAACTAATTGGGCGCCAATTATCCAGACAAAGTAAATCTTTTTTTGGTTTGGGTATTAGTGTGATTAACCCTTGAGTCAAAGTTGGTGGGAGGCATTGATTAGTAATACTTTCATTAAACATCTTGAGCAAAAAAGGGGCCAAGTCTTTAGTAAATTCTTTATAAAATTCTGCGGTTAAGCCATCTGTACCAGGTGATTTATTATTTTTTTAAATGATTAATTGCCTTAATCACCTCCTCAACAGAAATTAGCATATCACAAAGTTCATTTTCATTTTTGTTAATAGTTTTCACCTCTATAGAATTTAGGAAAGCATCAGATACTTCTTGAGAATAAGTGGATGTATATATTTTCTTATAAAATTCAGAACAGTAATTGGAAATTAATTTATGGTCCTTTGTTACAACCCCATTCACATTTAATTTACTAATGTTGTTATTGATATGGTGTCTCTCTAAATTAAAGAAGTACTGTGAATTTTGCTCGCCTTCTTCAAGCCATCGCCTCCTTGATCGCACAAATGCACCTTCTGCTTTCTTTCTATATATTTCATCCAGTTTGATTTGCAGGTCTGATAATAATAGTTTTTCTTCATCCAATAAATTGTCAGGGCATTCATTTGTTAATTTTGTTATTTTACCAACAATATCGGCTTCTTCTGCTTTTTTACGTTCGGCTATCCGACTGCCAAATTTTCTTAAATATTTAGTCATTTCAAATTTCAAAAGTTCCCAGTTTGAGCAAAAAGCATTCTCCTTATTGGCTTTATCCCAGAAACTACATATCAATTTTGTGATTACTTGTTTAGCTTCATCATATAGTAGCAATGAATTGTTAAGCTTCCAATACGATCCCTTTATAGAACAATTTGTGTTAGAGAATTTAATATTAATGCTGATGGCTTTGTGATCTGTTAGTGGAGTAGCAATAATGTCAACTTCTGCATCATCTTTGTTAAATCTCTCAGACAATAGCCAGAAGTCAATTCTGGATTTACTAGACCCTGTTTTATTACTCCAGGTAAAAGATTTATTATCTGGAAATCTTGCTCTCCAAATATCTGTGAGACTGAATTTAACCATGAAGTTTTTTACATTTTTGTTATTTATGTTGGGTCGACCTGGCGGCCACTTATCCACGGTTCCATTTCGTATTATATTAAAATCCCCTCCAACTAGTAAAATGGCATTTGGATATTTATTTAAACATTCAACAAATATATTTTCTATAGATTCAAATAAATTGTTATTTTCCAAGCTGTTGTTGTACCCATATACATTTCCCAAAATTAATATATAATCAATATATTTATTTACATGTCAAATTAAGTGGCCTGCAGGATCACATTTTGTATGTAAAATATCTTCATTAAACCTATATTTTAAAGTAATAACTCCCGCGGAGTGTTCAGATCCATGGGCAAACCATGCAGAATTACCCCATTGTGAAGTCCAAAATTTAGTTTCTCCTTCAGTACAGTGAGTTTCTTGTACAAAGCAAAAATCAGCCCTAAACTGTTTGGCATAAAGAAATAAAGCTTTCCTTTTAATATTATTTCGTAACCCCCTAGCATTAAAGGAAATAAATGATAACTGTGTCAGATTAATAAGAGAATAACACAACTAAAGTGTCTGGTCAATCTGGTAAACGTTGAAATCAACATGGTATTGAGATCGATACCTACTATATAATTAAAGTAATTAAAAATTAGGAAAAAACAGTATTTTTTAACCCTTGGTGGTAGCTGTTTAAGCGTTACCTCACTTTTGTGAATTCCCAATTAACATGAAGAAACAAAATAATTAAAGTATCTTAAACCATAGTCATTTTTACAAACTAGCCATAGCTTTCTGAACACAATTGTGACCCGGACTTAAAAACTCCATATAACGTTTGTCCATACTAAAGTTAACAGCAACAGATCAACATACTGGTTGGATATAAACCATACAGTAAAACATATAGTAAAACATTTTTACGAACTGGTCATACCTTTTTAAACACAAGTTGAAACTACATATAGTAGTTACTAAAGTGCAGAGCACCAGAATTGAGGGCATCATAGGGCTTTTTTTAGAAACTTTGAGTAGCCAAAAGTAGCCCCTTTCCTCCGCTCACCCCGTAACTTAAGTTCCTTCAATGAATCCTCGGCCTCCGACAAAGTACGCAGATTTGCCATCATCACGTGCTTTTTTGATCAAAGGCCACAGTTTCTGTCTACAATCTCTGTCCTCCTTCGTCAGGTCCTCCTTAAATTGCATGCGATGATTCCGGAGAAACTCGCTGCCTTTAGCCGCTTTCCATACTGCATCTCTAATTCTTCTAGCAGTGAACCGAAAGATTGTTGCGCGGGGCCTCATCTCATTAACACGCTTGGATCCCAGTCGATGAGCGACATCAATGGCATCTGGTAGTTTCGTCGCTTCGTGTGGTAACATTTCCTGACATACGCGGATTACCTCCTCTCGAACATTCTCCTTGGTTGTTTCTGGCAGTCCATGGAGCCGCAGATTCCAGCGCCTACCATACCGTTCCAAATCCATTACCCGGTTCATGCATATCTTGGTTGTTTGTTCGCCCCTGTCCAGTCGTTTCTCCATGTAGAGCATTTTGCTTTTTATCTCTTTTATTTCTGCACAGGCTGTTTGCACCATCGTTTCCAACGCATCACTTCTTGTATTGATAAGATTAGCGAGCTTTGTCACAATCTCATCAGAGTTGGATATATTTCCAGCATTAATTCTGGCTAATGTCGGTTTTTTTGCAAGTGGAGGTTTGTTTGGAGTTATAGGGCATGGTGGAAATTCATCTTCATCCAGATCCTGAGTCATCCCGCTTTCGTATTGATGATCGTCTGCAGCATGTACACGTGAATCAAGTTTCCTGGAGTCACTAACCCGTTTTTGTGCATATTTAGGCATGTTTTCGGATGAAATATGTCTTCCAAGTTATACAAAATACTTTACGATTTAAACCAAATAGAAATTTCGCTGGCAGCTGCGTTAACTGTTTTCCTATTAAAACTTTGGTATCGAGAGCTCAAAACTTTGACTGTTCACGCCGCCATCTTGCCGGAACTCTCCGGACTGAAATGAGTCAAACCTTCGGAGGACCCATAATTTGCGTCACCTGCTGCACGCGCACCGCGCCTGATCTATTGATATACATAAATAAAGTAAGTTAACATATTAAGATAATTTCTAACAAAAATATTCAAAGGTTGAATCTAAAGCAAAATAGCCTCCTACAGTATGTGATATATTAGAGTATTACGTGTAAAATAGCCCATCCATATTATTTTATTGTTTGACTGTTCAGTACTGTTCATATTTACTTTAAAGTTACTTTTCTTAGTAACTAATTACTTTTGATATACAGTAACTGGTAGAGTAATTCAGTTACTTTTAAAAGAAGTAACTAGTAACTGTAACTAATTACTAATTTTCAGTAACTTGCCCAACACTTCACTTGAGTCAGTATTGCTAAATTGCCAAGGAAACTCAGTACAGACCCACTTGTAACCGGCTTATTCACGCGACTCGAGATTCTCAGAGCCGGAAACATTGCAGACTCGCAGACCATGGACATGAGACTCACTCTACAGATCCACTAACCGGCTGATTCGCGTGGATCTATAGAGCGACTGAAGTCTCCTCAAAAGCAAATCCACAACAAAAGCCTTTCATTTCTGAAACATGCTTAAAAAAAACTGTGTCCTGCTTATGTAGCCCCCAGAGCCGGAGAGATAGTTTGCGCAGATCACCCGGTTACGGATCAGCCGGCGGATCAGCTGGTTACGGATCAGCCGGTTATGGATCAGCCAGTAACGAGTTGAGAGATTCTCAGGTCAGAGCAGATTCGCATGTCTCTCGAGTCCGCATTGTTCCGGCTCTGAGTGAGAATCTTGGGTCAATTCGCGGCTCGCGCGGATCCACAGGTCTTCAGAGTTTGCAATGTTTCCGGCTCTGAGTGAGAATCTCGGGTCAGTTCTCGCGCATATCAGCGGGTTACGAGTGGATCTGTAGTGCGAGCGAAGTCTCATCAATAATGTTGAAAGAGGTTTGTGTGTGTGGTGGCGCTGTTTATGGTTTTACATTGAATTGTAGTAGGACTCAACTGATCCGGGTTAATGACACTAGAGACTCGCGACTCATGAGTTAATTTAAAGATCCGGGTTAAAGATCCGAGTGAGTCATGACTCAAACAGGTCTGATACATAACGTTACTGTAGTGTGAACAGAACAGACCCTGGATTATTCGTTTATGTGTACTGAATAATATGATATGAAAAAGTTGTATTTGTTCACATTAGTAAATGCATTATATAACATGAACAAAAAATGAAAAATATAGAGTATATAAGAATTAATTAATTCTTGTTTATGTCATTACAGTAATTGACGGTAGTTCATGGTGCATTCACTAATGTTAACAGTTTCAACTTTGAGTAAAAAAAAATTATTAGTAATTGCTGTTTCGCCTTAATCTGAAATGCCCTGCAAACTACAGCTACCTATATATGCCACAGGAGACTTCAATATGGAATTTCTGGCAAAAAAATCTCCCCTTAAAATGCTATTGGTCTAGCCTACATAAAGTCTTAGTTAAAGGAATATGACTTGGCCTGAAAAACATTTCAGTCAGAAGAATTTTTTTCACTTTAAAGGTGCTCTAAGCGAATTGACGTGTTTTAGGCCATAAAACATTTTTTGTTACATACAGCAAACATACCGTCACTATCTGCTAGCTACCCGTTCCCTGATCACACTGTAAAAAAACGCGGTCTCTGTAGACAGTGCAGGCTTCTCAAACTGCAATACAAACAAAATGGCCAAACCTAAACCAACGAAGCATAACAAACAAGTTCCAGCCAATAAACGACTAGAAGGATTTGGGGGTGGGTTTTGGGGCGTTAGTGCGCGTGCACATGAACGGGGTGTGAGGACTGGAGTAGTGAGAAGCGTGAGGTCAAGATAACTCTCGTAGAAAGGCGACAATAAAAACTGAATTTTGGATATGGCCGATACACGGCCAAAGAGACGACGTTCCGCTGAACAAAGGGCAAAGTTGGCAGAAAAGCAAAAGGAACGTTCGAAGTCCCGGATTTACATCGGAAAAGCCTTCGAAAGGTGGCGAGAACTCCGCGGGCAGAAAGGCTTCCAATCCGATGTACAGGTGGCTCTGTTTTTGCTGGACAGGTGGGTAACTTCAATTTGTTTTTTCTTTATAACCTACAAACACAACGATAAAATTAGCTCACGTTAGAATTATGCCACCAGTGCTAACCTTGGTGAATATAACTTACAGGTTTATAGCAACTAACGTTAGGGCTAATATAAGCTCTGAAGTGGACATGATCAAGCAAAGTCACGGAAGCGCGGAAGTTTGTGTAAATTATTGTTTACAGACAATGTTATGAATGTAAATGTTCATTTATATCCTATTGCCAACTTTGACATAATTTGATTACGATGGAGGCTTTGTTTATGCTTGCTGGGAGAACGCGAAGCTATTTTTAGCTTTTCAATCGGCAGTGGTTTTCTAGTAATATTTCGATTTTCTACATGATCGTTTATACGGCGACATTACACCTTGAATGAAGTATCAGTAACAGTACAATTTGTATTTAGTGAGTAATTTGACTTGAGTTTATGTTCACACAAAAACCTAAATATGCAAGTGCTCATGGATTTTATTTTATAACGATCATTTCACTTTATTGCTTTGTTTTTTACTTTGTTGCCTGCACAGCTACAAGACGGACAAATATACCTCTACGCCATTCAAGGCTGGGACCATGATACCTTCCCCACCACAATTATCTAGCATTGGCTCCCAGTCCTTGTCCGGACGGTGAGAGAGTTTGTCATTGATTACTGTTCAAATTTTTGTTATGCATACTGTATTTATGTGATATTCTGTCTCAAATTATGTGATAATCTCTTCTATTTGTGTATGTGTAATAGAGATGAGTTTGCCATGCAGGGAGTGCAATATATGGACGGGAGCACTGTATCAGTAGTTGAACAGTTGGAAGCCAGGTGTGTAAAAATAACTATAATCTGGAAAAGTGTTCTGTTTTTTTCTGTTCTGTATTGAAGCAAAATTCAGGTTTTCTTCAAATGCAAAATTGTATAAAGGTTAAAAAGGTTCACAATGAACCAGTGTTATCCAACGCCTTGCTTAGGCATTATTCATCTCCAGTCCCAGGCCGTCTGAGTGAACTGCTAAAAGTTACTACCTCAAGTTATATGCAAATATGCATAACACAATGCAGATTTACACCAGCCAAAGGTTGTCATGATAACTCCATTATCACATAATTGGTTCAATAGAAGGTTGTGAGACCAGTTTGGAAGTTATAACAACCTTTGTGAAATATCTGGGCACCTGAATATTGCTCACACACACATTACCATTGACCACTGCATCATCACACAGATAGCAAAGTTATTTTTACACATGTGCTATATTCCCAACCAGAAGCATAGTGTAATACTATTTTCACATCTTTTCTAGTATGTCATCAGTTGATCTGAATGAGACCACAGTCACTGCACATACATTCGACGAGAATGTCTTCAATGACCTTAGGAATGCCACGTAAGTAATAGTTGTTGTGTAGTTTGCAGGTACATCTCACATTTTTGAAAGCATAACATTTTTTCTTTACACTTTCTGTAGTATAGACTGTGAGGACACCCTAACCTGTCCAGACGAGGACCCATTAGATGTTGCTGATGATTACCAAGAGGAAACCAGTGGTTCAGATAGTGATCCAGACTATGTACCAAGGATTTATGTCAGGTATGTCATACCCATTATTGTTGCCTTTTATTTTTTTTCTCAATTTAGAGTCATGTTATGGTTTCTCATCATTATGTTTGTCAATAGGACTGGTGGGGTCTTGGAGACACAATTGAACTTGGATGATGTTCCTGAAATGAATATGGAAGACACATTGTATGATATTGAAGACATTGAGGAGGAAGAGGAAAACACCTTAACTGATGATCAACCACATCCTGGTTTTATAAAAGTTTTAAATGAAGATGACATCATTGGTGTACCAGCCTCAATAGTATACCACAGCAGTCTGAAGCAACTTGTGCATTATTTGGACATTCCAGTCAGAGCATGTACAGCGATGAACCGAACCACCAAAAAATGTTGTGGCGCACCCAAACCGTTTGAGGTGGTTGTCCGGGAAAGAGGCACTGCTGCAGTTGTTGAATGGGTAAATTTTCAGTGTTTATCATATCAGGAATATGTTTGTATTTTGTGTAGAGCAATACCTTGTATTGGTTATGAAATTTGTGACAATAGCTATACACATTGCTTATGTTTAAATTTATTACAGATATGTCTACGTGGGCACGTTGTTTGGAAGTGGTTTTCGCAGCCAAAGTTCTCACAAGGAATGCACGCCGGCGATTTTCTTCTTAGCACCAACATATTGTTGTCCGGAAACAATTACACAAAAATTGCTCTGCTATTCAAGTTCATGAATATGCGAATGGTAAACCAGACAACTTTCTTCAGGATCCAGGATCACTTCTGTATCGACACGATAATTGGTTATTGGGAAACAAAAAGAACAGAAATCATCAGGCAGCTTCAATCAAAGCAAAGTGTTGTGGCCCTGGGTAAGTGTTTTGTATTTTTTATTTTTTTAAAGTAACTCTGGACTCTATCGCACATTTAATATGTCATGGGTCAATGTAACCACACTTCTATTCAGTTGCTTCTCAAATGTGCCAACAGGAGATGGCCGGATGGACAGTCCTGGTTTCTGCGCACAGTACTGTTCATACTCTGTCATGGACAATGACACCAAAAAAATCATTTCAATTGTCAATATTGACAAGAGGGAGACGGCAAGAAATTCAGTGGCCATGGAGAAGGAGGGGTTTCTCCGAACATTTGATGACCTCTGTCGAAATGTCACGCTGACTGAGATATGCACGGATGCCAACACACAGATTTCAGCTCTTTTCAGTAAGTAGTGGTTATGCTTGATTATTTATTTGGAATGATTGTTGTTGCAACACAGCTGCCTTTAGGACAGTACTTTCAGTATACGTTTTAAATGGGTGCATGTATCTCTTTTTTTATTTTATTTTTTCTTACTTTACAGATCCAAAGACAGGGCTGTTAAAAGATAAGGGTGTTCTCCATTCTCTCGATGTCTGGCATGGTTCAAAAAATCTTTCCAGAAGGCTGACAGCGGTAATACCACACTTTGTATTTTCACATATGTCATAGTCTTTCTGTGACATGCCATAAAACATGCACGTTATATGTTGTTTTACAGCTAGGCCAACAGAAGGGGTGCTCTATTCTTCTGGAATGGTGTAAAGACATCTGCAACCATTTTTGGCACTGTTGCAAGACTGCTGAGAACTATGATGAATTCTTTGTATGTATTTGTGTCAATTTATAAAACGAACAAGTAATTGGCATGTGGATATAAATATGCAACAGAAATTGACATTTCTGCCGCCTTTTACATTTTAGGACATGTGGGTCGGCCTACTCCACCATGTAACCGGGGAGCATTCTTGGGCTCTGGGTAGCTGCCATCACGGTCCCCTTGTGGAGCCAAGGGAAAAAGAATGGATAGAGCCTAACTCAGAAGCCCATCAGAAACTCCGTGAAATAATTCTTGATGCACGATGGCTTAAGGATGTTCCTAAGTATTTACATTTCAGGTGAGTAAGACTTTTGTAGATAACACATTTCAAGTGTTCACTGTTGGTAAACACTTCTTGTTTTCCCCAGATCAACTGCAGACCTTGAGTCATTCCATAATCACATATTAATGTACGCCAGCAAACGTTTCTGCTTCACACATGCAGTGTACAGTGCACGAGTCTGCCTTGCCGCTCTTGACTACAATCACCACATCAACAGAGCACCAAAGAAAAAACGAGATGGCAGTCTTCAGTAAGATGTTCCACGATATTCATTGAATGTTTTTAGCGTGGGTCACAAGGGAAAGTGTTATGGAAAGTAATGACTAACAGGCAGGGGTTATTGTTTAAAGCACACATACCCTGGATTCAACTTTTTGACCAACATGTATTTCCATACAACATACTTTACAGCAACATAAATCTGTGCTTAATTGATCTCAAAAATATAAACTTGTTTATAAATATGTTGGAAACATTAAAATACTAAGATGCCCCTACCAGCACTTTTTTATTATTGTTTTTTTTAAACAGGTATGCCAAGCTATACAGCAAACGGTCCAGGAGATGGCGGCTGTACTCAGTAAAGGTCAAGAAAGACTACAATTACATCACAGAGCTCCTGGTCGCTATTGTCTTGAAAAGGCTGGCATCCGCAGCGCTTCCCCTTAGGGCAACAAAAAGACCTGGTGACCCAAGAAGACTTGGAGTCCTGTCAGGTGTGACAGCACCTTCAACGGAGGAGCTTCTAAGGACACAGCACACTAGAGGAATCGGTGAGTAAATGCTCATTTGTACAAATTTGCAGTATTGTCAATGTCCATGGTTCTATAAGCACTGTGTTATCACGCACATACAAATAATACGGGTGAAGGATCAAAGATACGGATAAAAGTAAAAGTAAAGATCAGCACACCAGAGAACTACCAATAAAGTGATTTTTATTTGTAACGTTTCAAGCCCTTACGACCCTTCATCAGACTTTCAGAAGGTGTTACACAGCTGCCCATTTAAATTACATTTGCAAAGTGATAATACAGTTGCAGAATTCATCATACCCATATGCATCAATAATAAACATAATCAAATCATTGCTTAGGTAAGGATATAATATTGCACGATACCCATATACATCAACAATACCCATATAATCAAATCATTGCAGAGGTAAAAATGTAATATTGCACCATGCCTGTGTGTGTGGTATGTATGTGTGTATACACATCCACAATACATACATATACAAATAACAATGTACACACCATCACCAGTATATATATTTTCTTCATTGAGGGTGTATACTCCATATCTTTAAAAAATTAATACCTAGATGGGTATTATACTACACATATCTGCAATACCAATAAGTATCATATATATATATATATATATATATATATTAGATTTAACAAAAACTTATATAAAACATATAAATCTATCCATGTTAGCAAGTGTGTTAGAGTTGTTAGAATAAAATAACCATGGTTCTTTCTTTTTGTTGCTGCTAACTTTTTTATAAACCATCACACTTTTGATTGTTTTGAATTAAAAATAAATAAATATTTAAAATTACTTTTTGTGTTTCTTTATGTACAGGGCACCCAGAAGCACCAGAATGAGGGCCAACTCCACATGTTGCTGTTGTGAACGACGCACTTTATACTTTTTTTTCCTGACACTACTTGAAATAAAGAAAGTTGACTCAATGTGTGACACGTTCTTTTACTTATCTATTGTAAAGTGTATATGACAGACACCCATACTCTCATGTCATTTTATAATATTTAATAAGACATAATTTAACAATACCAAATAAATACAATTTCTGAAAAGAAAAATGTAATGTAAACAAGAAAACTATGAAATAAATAACAGTAATAAAATGAACAGTAAAATGTGAACAGAACCATGGCCAAAAACCATTATCACACTGAAAAATGTAAATATATTTATAAGATATTATCAGTCAAACTATTTAGAACAACAGGTGGGTCTAAACTCTACTAGATACAAACCCGGTATACTGACCATGTGGATCTGGGTAATGCTCTCTGATCTTACACACACAGCAGCTTGGTATGACAACCCTGTGTCCTGGGCCAAGGAACCCATATTGCCAAACCACATATTGCCGGTAGGCAGCATGTCGGAACTGTTTATTGCTTTCACCAGGTTCTGGGGCATCCTGGACAGCCCTTATGTCATTCCAGACCCTCCTTGATAATCTAAGGACCCCTTCATCCAAAATATACATATCAAAATGGGGTAGGGTGGAAATGCAACTGTTCGAACGTTGTCCACAACACTTGCTTTCTATGTCTGTTGGCATTTCTCTGCAATGCAGACACACACACCAGGTAGGATGACCCGGGATAGGAGTGGGGGCTGCTGCAGGGGTGTCCTGTGTGGCCATGATGTCGAATAAGAGACTGGGGTCCCTGGTAAGGCATCTCTGCAGGAGCTGATGTGACTCCTGAAGACTAAGACTCTGGATCCTGTCCTGAAACGACATTGAATATATTATTTGTTTCTAGAGTATTACCATTTGTGTAATGCAGATAATTTACAGGTATATGAAGATAAGATTTAGTGAAACTATTCAGGTATGGCAAAAAATGCTAGCGTACTTGCTCTGACGTGAGTCGTTCAGCCCGCAACATCTGGACTCGCTGCATATCAACACTGTCTAACGGAATGGCAGCACCCCGACCCCTGCCACGTCCTCGTCCTCTTCCAGGAGTAGCAGAACTATATGATGAGTGTTGAAACGAGAAGTTACACACGGCTAACAATGTTTTATAATAAATTGTAACGCGGGGGCTAACGCTTGTCTTTTATGGCAAGTAGGATACCGATATGCTTACTGGATTCACATTACAGAATCCGTTACAATCAAGAGACTATTGTTTAATGTTTAACGAATTAAAATTAAAACGTACATTTTATTTTAAACTTCTACAATATACTCACCGAGAGCCTGAGGGAGTTGGTTGAGCCATCACCGCAGCATCATAATATGGTAGACTGCTGCGCGTTCATGAGGTAGCGCGGAAGGGAGGGGGAGGGGGAGGAGTTAACTACGAACGGTTCTGTTTAACAACACTTTGAACGTAAACAAATAATGGCGTCTCGCTCATTCGCTTAGAGCACCTTTAATCCATGTCTATTCTTTTTTGTATGTTATATATGTCAAAATCTATGTAAATAATAGAAAGGTCGCTGATTAACACTTGCAATTCAGTGTCGTGATGGTTTTAAAAAATATTCTGAAGGTAGTAAAAAAGGTATTGAAAGGTATTAAATTTAACTTAAGGATTGCTGTATATACCCTGCAGGTAAACAACATCAGAGTGCGGCAGTCAGAGATCCTAAAGAAGGACTCCATAAGTTTAGTCAAGACAGTACGCCGTACATCTCTTACGACGAGGATATTTGTTTCAGGACCCCTTTCTCGATACTGACAAGGACATTTAAGGTTCAGTGGACAACTTGCTTTCAATGAATGGTGAATGTCTGTAGCCCTTTTAATACACATAGTATGGAAAAAATACAGAGAACACATCCAGGAGTTGCTCGAGATTATTTGATTAGGTTAATTCACGCTGCCAATAGTTTTCTGAATTTGTGCGTGCTTTCACACACATGCCATATTTAAAGTCTTGCACTTGGTAGGTTTTTTCGTAGCATCTGAAGTTTGCTTCTCCGTGATTTCTCTCTCGAGAAACCACACGTGTATTTTTTTTGTTTATGATAAGATCATAAAGGAGTGCGTTACACCAGTGATTCCCAATCCTGGTCCTCGAGCACCCCCTCCCAAAAAGTTTTAGATGTCTCCTTATTTAACTCATCAGCTTGTAGGGAGACATCTTTACCATTTTGGAAGGAGGCTGATAAGTTGAATCAGGTGTTTTAAATAAGTTTTTGGGAGGGGGTGCTTGAAGACCAGGATTGGGAAACACTGCATTACATGCTGTTTTGTGATGCTGGTGAATGTTCATAGCTGATAGTGACGAGCCCCCTGATTTCTTCTTCAGTCCAGTTTGCAGATATTTCTCATTGTGAATGTTAATCTGCATTTAAATCTGCCATGTCAAAGGGGAAAAGGCTATATTTATGTTGAGTAATTATTGACGTTGAAATTGACACCGCCGGTTCTATCGACCAAACGCAACAGCTATAAGTCTAGCATACACATAATTGCATTCACTAACCTTTGCCTCAGGTTATAAATAACTTAATAATCACAACTACCCAAAAAGCTATGAACTGCAGTGTCAGAATTTAAATGTTGTTCCCCCACACCCCACATTTATATATTTGATATATTTTCATAGAACCTTGTATATTTCTTTATTGTTATACTCGGATGATTAATGAAGCAATGAAACTGTTCATTTGTCTTATTTACTAAGTTGAGAATGAGTTTTGATATTTCCCTTGCCTATGCACAAAAGCTAGGGTTGCTAATGTTTTATTGTATAAAAATCAGTCCAGGTCATGAGGTTCGACCAGACCTCCCTGTTCCACTCTCCCCTTCCTCATTTGTACCATTCATCTGTCTTAGTATGTGATTGTTCTCCAGACATGTTTGCTCAATAGCTGCTCACATGATTCTTCTAGACATTATCTAATGTTTATCAGGTGACTAACGTTTCCTTTTTGTATCCTATATAATGTGAAGGATGTCAGTAGTTGTAACGGGCCAGCATTCGTCAAACTTTTATGACCCCCTCCCCCACCCGGTGACAGTTGCTGTCTGACAGCTCGTGTTTGACAGGGGGCGGGGCCATCAATCAAAATCTGTACAAGCTGTCAACTTTAGACGGCGAGTGTTTTATCGTTTTATGACCGGTCATTTAGTGGTTTGTTTATTCCTGAGTGTGTTTTATGTCAAGCCTATGCTGTCATGTTTAATGACGGCTCGTGTGTGACAGTTCGTGTTATGACATTTGATGTCAGCTCTCACCCTTCCTCCCTCCTTATTCACAAGCCCTGCATTCTTTCACAGGGGTGCGTGTTGTAAAGCGAGTAAAGATTTTCTAAAACTCAACGTTGGTAAAATAATTCCCCATTACGGTGTCAAAAAGTAAATGTTTATTTTAGATTTAGACAAATCATGAACAATGCTATGATTAAAACTTTTGTTTGTAACATCACAAGTTATTTAATTAAATATTCCGTATACGGGTATAGTTTAAGCAAAGACCTGAGCCATTACTACAATCTTTAGACGATAGTCTAAACTAAATAAATTTTTTAAACGGTTCAGGAATTCCGTGAATCTTTTCATAACCTGCTCTATAGTTTCACGCGTATTAAAGATCCGGCGGTGCCTGACAAAGCGCCGGGGTGTGTGTTCATATAAGCCGTTTTAAATTAACCTTAATAAAATGTAATTCTGTCCACTATGGCAAAATACTGTGTTTATTTTAGATTTAGGGGATTCTTTAACCAAGGCTCTGATTAAGACATATGTATACGTGCACCGATGGTGCCAGAGAACTTATATATGACGTTAATAAACTTTTTAAAATGTTTTTAAGACGTCTTCAACTCATTTTAGGGTTTTATTTTTAATTAAACGCTTCTTAAAACATGTGTGAATATGTGTATATTATACAAAGAGTCTTATATTGTCTGCTCTGACAAAAATAAAGTATTATTTTAGATTTAGGTCAATTGACTGCGTGTATGACAAATATAGTATGATATATACGTTTGTTTTGTCAAGAGACTTCTTTAAAGTCACGCAAGAATAAAATATTTTAGTTGTAACTGGTTAAACTTAAATCTGTTATTATCTATTTAACTATAAGCTATATTTTTCTGATCAGATATTTTCCTGTTTCTGATGCTGGTCTTATAACAGTGTGTGTGAGATGATGATGGCTGTTCACAGCAGGTGGCGGGTTGTAAACTAGGGTCTTTTTAAAACTGTAGTGGTAAAAATGTAATAGCACACTGACAAAAATAAAGCATTTGGTTGTAACAAATTATTTAATGAAATATTCAGTATGTGTATAGCTATGAACGGTGTCAAAATCACAGGGGTCCCATCAATACTATAGTCTTTAGACTAAAGGGTATTTATTTTAATATAAATAAAATCTTAATCTTTTCATGCACAATATTCTGATCACGCCATTAGATTGTGTTCCAGCGTTTACAATAGAGAACATACGCGGATGCGTGTTCATATACACCATTAAGAAACTTTTTTTAAACGATTAAAGACATTTTCAAATCATCTTCTGGGGTTTGTTTTAAAATAATGACACCTTAAAATCAACTGTGAATATGTGGTTATTACACAATAACATGTAAATCTGTCCGCTCCGGTATAATAGGGGGTTTTATTTTAGATTTGGGACTTTCTTTAACCAAGTCTCTGATTAAAACATGTGAATGCGTGTACCAACGTTGCCAGAAAACGTACGCTGATGCGCTCATATATCGGTCGTTAAGAGCCTTTTAAACGTTTTAATACATTTCACACCCTCTTCTGAGTTGAATTCATTAATGTCATCTAACATCCACGTGTGTACATGTGTATTTACGATAAATGTAACACGGTACGCATTGTCAAAATAAAAGGTTTCTTGAACATGTTATTCCAGTGTGTGGTTGTTGTCTTGCGTGTGTTCGACATATTTAGTGATGTGGAAAAAAGGCCCCATTGACAAAAAGTAATAGGTTTATTTTAGATTTCAGGCTTCATTACTCAGATACAGATTAAACCATGTTAGCTCTTTTCGTAATTTAAAGAAACTTAGACGTTTTAAGACATTTCATCACACACCCTATGATGACTTAAACCCCTGTGTTAGCCCTCAGAGGACAATAAAACGGGTGCAAATATTATTTATCAAAGTTTGATGTTGTTATAATCCAGGTTGTCACATACGTGACAACAATCATTTCTTTAAAGACAAAACATTTAACAAATTTGACATGGCACACAGAGACTTATTGTATGATTTTGTTAAACATGGTTATGTGTGCGCCATAAACACAACAACAGTTAGGACATGGTTCTACATAACATTAAAATCACGGGCTTACGTTAAATAGGTAAACCTTAATTTTTACTAAATAAAATAAAAATAAACTATTTGAACATCTTAACTGATATTAGGTTAGGTTTAAGATGAATCAGTGTCTATAGCTTTACGATTTACATCGTAAAACCCCCCACAGCGGATATGGTGTGTGTGTGTGTGTGTGTGTGGGGGGGGGGGGTGTGTATGTGTGTGTGTGTGCAATGGCTGTTATCACGTGGTGCGGCCCAAACGACCAACGCTGCGGGGGTTGTGAAGCGAAGAATGAGGTCTGTATAGATGAGAAGTTTTCCTTCTGAACACAGAACCTTTACCAAAAACTTAACCCCGGATTAACACAACACAGAACAATTTGAACAACCGTGTCGGATTCGTACACACCAGAGGTCTGTTTTATGTTTTGCAGAAACTGTGGAAACTTTTGATGCTGCCAAGGTGTCCGAATTCGCAAACAAACTATCAAACGCAACGCGGCGGAAACAGTGGACACGAGCCTTTTGTTGCTGAGAAGGCGATTGAACTCAGAAACAAACAAGCAAGCAAAGTTGTGTACGAAACTACGGATTCTTGAAAAAGATGGCACAAAGATCATTCGAACGACTTCGCAATGGCCAGATGGGGTATGTGTACGGGACCGACCTTTTTAAAGATATGCTTAAAAAGAACAACAAGCGCGAGATGTCCAATCTACTATGTACTGTGATATACAAAGATGCCAATGTGTGCATGCCTCCAAACTATTGCGAAGCTAACGCCGGTCGTGTAACCAGACTCAAGGAAAAACAGATGGTGTGAAAAGTATAGATGGCTCTCTCCATAACATGGTACAGACGCTGGTCCAGGCCCAAGAGGAGCCCCGTGTGATTATTAGATAGGCCCTAGAGATATTTTATTAATGTGACGAGGTCGAGTTCTACATCATCAATATCATACTTATGTCGGCCTTTGTAATTGATGTATGCATTGCTATGCTTGTAAAGAAACGAGAAATTAATGTGTGTGAAATCATAGAAAATGCCGTAGATTTCATGTTTGAAAAGAGTCTTGGATCATGCATGCACTTTCTATGGTATCTAGATAATATCATAACATTTAATGATGACTAAAAAAACCAAACCTGTGAGCCAATGGTATATTTTACGCAAGTTTTACAGTTGTTTTTTTAGTTTTCCAAAAGTTTCATTCTGTTTTATTTTTTACTCAACATTATGATTGGCAATCCATGTCCGTCAACAATTGTATACTTTAACAAAAACTACGTTCTAGTAGTTTCAATGTATGGTCACTGTTGTTTTTCATCATTGATTTTGTTTACTGCTTACGTTTTTTTTTTTATGTTTTTTTTTATGTTTTGTACCGGTTTCATAAAATCAAAAAATATACAAGGATTTTTGGTGTTGTTACCATTAGAACATTTAGACATCTTGTTCAGACAACGTGTGACATTGCTCATTCTTCATATGTTTTTGCAACTCCACACAGAGAAATGTGAAAGATTAAAGGTAGGGTAACACATTTTGAAAAATGCTAACGGTAGCCGCCTAGCAATGAAATCCCGATCCCACCCTCAAGTCAAATCGCTCTCCAAAGTCACGCCTCTTTCCAAACACATGAACACGCACAGATCAGACGGTCACGTCTCATGTCTCATTCACCAGTGAGAAAACTTTGCAGTACAAAGTGAATAACACTTCCAAAATAACCAACATAAACAACTGGTTTACATCAGAATTAGTTTAAGCACACGTTCGGTTGTGTAGACGTAGTAACTATATCGTTATGCTAATCCGTAAACGAACACAAATTTCATAAGCAACACAACGTTTCATCAAAGTATAATATCTGAATCCATCTCAATACAAACATATCGCGTACCTACCTTACCAAAATAAACAGTGCAACCACCCTTTCAGTCCCTTTGCCTCCTGTAGCTGTTTGCATCTCGTGGTAAAGCAGTAAAGTTACTGATGTTAATTTGGATTTTTGCTCTTGTTGATCCAGGCAGTTTTTGCTGTTGTTGTTAAAAAGGTGCATTTAGTTTTGTTGCTCCTGTGTAGGTTGTCAATTCAGCAGAAAAGTTTGGTGTTCTCGCTGTTTACAGACAGAGCGCACGTGAACGCGCCGATGACGTATGGTATCTGCGTGGACTCGCTGCGCGGTGGGAATTCAAATTACGCTTACGTATGAGGGACATAAAAGGAAACGTCCGTTCGGACCGAAATCTATGATTTGTTGAACATTTTTTGGTCCTACGCCTTTCACAGATGACATAAATTTTTACAAATACATTTAAACAACTGAACACAGTGATTGCTATCAGGATGTGAGGAGACTTTTAACCAGCATAACTAAAAATGTTTCAGGATCAAATCTGTTACCCTACCTTTAATAGAAATAACATGTGGCTACATCACATGTTTTTCAGAGGCGTAAAAATAAAGTCAACAGTGTTAGTATGGGAAGCTAAAACAGCACAGGCACGATCTGATCCTAATCTTGTTACCTAACGTCTGTCACATAGTCAAAGATCATCTACTTCATGTCTCTACGAATCCTGACAGAGTTTTAGTTTCATATACACAACACATCAAATGTAAACCACGGTAAACTAAATACATTTGACAGCCAAGATCTCTAATTTTCTGTATTCAGTAATTTTCTTAAGTTATTGTGATTTGTTTAGGTGTAAACCTCATGCCAGTGACTTTGTAATTTATCTTGTTTCGTTTCTATAGTTTATGTAACATTTGTCAAACTCTTTATCGCTTAAGTTATTGTGCAGTAGCCATTAGATAGCTAATTACTTCAGAAAATAATATCACAGATCCCCTGACAGTTAGTACATCATACATGTTGGTAATCTCTTAAAAATTGTTGCTAGAAGATTAAGGGAACGCTTCAACACTGTTTATGTTTTAGATTTATTTACTAAATCTTTCACGGCGAATATAGCAAAAATGTTTGAAACTGTAAACTTGTAAAATCATCAGAGCCAACATAATACAGAATGCTTAGGTTTTTATTTAGTAATCCTTTTAACATAAAACTTGAGAGTCTGTTGCATGCAACAGCAATGCGATGAAACACCCCGTGACAAACAGTAATGTGTGTTAAAACCTTGTAAATTAAGTCGCATCCAACTACAATTGATAATGTTTGAAATAGTTTGGTCACATTTAAAGGCGGGTACCATTAGATTGAAAAGATATATATGATGGTGAAGGTTGTTTTGCAAATACTTAGATTTAACATTTCGGCATCGATCCTTAGTGTCAGTTCATGCAGAACAACTTTTGTCATACACGTTTGTTTAAAGATTAAAATAAACAGCTTGTGTCTAAAAAATACGCCAACAAACCTTTGCATACAGGTTTTTATGTTATTAAACATTCAGACTTGTGATGTGATTAGATCTGTGTGTAAGAAACATTACAGCTTACTGTTTTTAAAAATCAGGACCCCTATAAAAATATGTTAAAGTTCAAGACTTTTGCGTTGTTTCTCTGCATTCATATAATTTCCAAACAATCAAAAGTATTTGTCACACCAACACATGCTCATGGGAGACGCTTAAAAGTAAAATGTTTCATCATTTTGTAAATGTTAAAAAGTGTGTCATGTTCTGAAGTTTTCTATAAAAATCTAGACCGAAACCGTACAAACATGTTTAAAACGAAGTAAACCAGTTTGCACATTCAAAATTTTGGTGCTGTTGATGTGAACGAAATAAAATTGATGACTTTAAGGCGTTGAATCCATAGGTTTTGAATGTAAATGGATGTTTTGTGAAATCAGAGCACGCATACAAACAACATTTGTAGCTAATATTGTTAGATCATCGATCTAGTTGAGACTGAAATCGCAATGTGATGTACACATGAATACTGAAAACGTAAAATCTGTGCATTTCTGTGTGCTTAACTAAAATTTCAGTGTTGAGTTAAACTAAAATAAACAAAAACCTTTCGGTACCTAAAAAGTGAGTGTTGTTTGATGATGACCCCATCATCTTTTTTTGGGTTGTCAGAAAATTAGAGATCTTGGATGTCAAATGTATTTAGTTTACCGTGGTTTACATTTGATGTGTTGTGTATATGAAACTAAAACTCTGTCAGGATTCGTAGAGACATGAAGTAGATGATCTTTGACTATGTGACAGACGTTAGGTAACAAGATTAGGATCAGATCGTGCCTGTGCTGTTTTAGCTTCCCATACTAACACTGTTGACTTTATTTTTACGCCTCTGAAAAACATGTGATGTAGCCACATGTAATTTCTATTAATCTTTCACATTTCTCTGTGTGTAGTTGCAAAAACATATGAAGAATGACCAATGTCACACGTTGTCTGAACAAGATGTCTAAATGTTCTAATGGTAACAACACAGACATTAAGACCAAAAATCCTTGTATATTTTTTGATTTTATGAAACCGGTACAGCAAAACATAAAAAAAAAACATACAAAAAAAACGTAAGCAGTAAACAAAATCAATGATGAAAAACAACAGTGACCATACATTGAAACTACTAGAACGTAGTTTTTGTTAAAGTATACAATTGTTGACGGACATGGATTGCCAATCATAATGTTGAGTAAAAAATAAAACAGAATGAAACTTTTGGAAAACTAAAAAAACAACTGTAAAACTTTCGTAAAATATACCATTGGCTCACAGGTTTGGTTTTTTTAGTCATCATTAAACGTTATGATATTATCTAGATACCATAGAAAGTGCATGCATGATCCAAGACCCTTTTCAAACATGAAATCTACGGCATTTTCTATGATTTCACACACATTAATTTCTCGTTTCTTTACAAGCATAGCAATGCATACATAAGTATGATATTGATGATGTAGAACTCGACCTCGTCACATTAATAAAATATCTCTAGGGCCTTTCTAATAATCACACTGGGCTCCTCTTGGGCCCGGACCAGCGTCTGTACCATGTTATTGAGAGAGCCATCTATACTTTTCACACCATCTGTTTTTCCTTGAGTCTGGTTACACGACCGGCGTTAGCTTCGCAATAGTTTGGAGGCATGCACACATTGGCATCTTTGTATATCACAGTACATAGTAGATTGGACATCTCGCGCTTGTAGTTCTTTTTAAGCATATCTTTAAAAAGGTCGGTCCCGTACACATACCCCATCTGGCCATTGCGAAGTCGTTCGAATGATCTTTGTGCCATCTTTTTCAAGAATCCGTAGTTTCGTAGACAACTTTGCTTGCTTGTTTGTTTCTGAGTTCAATCGCCTTCTCAGCAACAAAAGGCTCGTGTCCACTGTTTCCGCCGCGTTGCGTTTGATAGTTTGTTTGCGAATTCGGACACCTTGGCAGCATCAAAAGTTTCCACAGTTTCTGCAAAACATAAAACAGACCTCTGGTGTGTACGAATCCGACACGGTTGTTCAAATTGTTCTGTGTTGTGTTAATCCGGGGTTAAGTTTTTGGTAAAGGTTCTGTGTTCAGAAGGAAAACTTCTCATCTATACAGACCTCATTCTTCGCTTCACAACCCCCGCAGCGTTGGTCGTTTGGTCCGCACCACGTGATAACAGCCATTGCACACACACACACACACACACACACACACACACACACACACGCACACACGCACACACACACACACACACACACACACACACACACACACACACACACCATATCCGCTGTGGGGGGTTTTACGATGTAAATCGTAAAGCTATAGACACTGATTCATCTTAAACCTAACCTAATATCAGTTAAGATGTTCAAATAGTTTATTTTTATTTTATTTAGTAAAAATTAAGGTTTACCTATTTAACGTAAGCCCGTGATTTTAATGTTATGTAGAACCATGTCCTAACTGTTGTTGTGTTTATGGCACACATAACCATGTTTAACAAAATCATACAATAAGTCTCTGTGTGCCATGTCAAATTTGTTAAATGTTTTGTCTTTAAAGAAATGATTGTTGTCACGTATGTGACAACCTGGATTATAACAACATCAAACTTTGATAAATAATATTTGCACCCGTTTTATTGTCCTCTGAGGGCTAACACAGGGGTTTAAGTCATCATAGGATGTGTGATGAAATGTCTTAAAACGTCTAAGTTTCTTTAAATTACGAAAAGAGCTAACATGCTTTAATCTGTATCTGAGTAATGAAGGCTGAAATCTAAAATAAACCTATTACTTTTTGTCAATGGGGCCTTTTTTCCACATCACTAAATATGTCGAACACACGCAAGACAAGAACCACACACTGGAATAACATGTTCAAGAAACCTTTTATTTTGACAATGCGTACCGTGTTACATTTATCGTAAATACACATGTACACACGTGGATGTTAGATGACATTAATGAATTCAACTCAGAAGAGGGTGTGAAATGTATTAAAACGTTTAAAAGGCTCTTAACGACCGATATATGAGCGCATCAGCGTACGTTTTCTGGCAACGTTGGTACACGCATTCACATGTTTTAATCAGAGACTTGGTTAAAGAAAGTCCCAAATCTAAAATAAAACCCCCTATTATACCGGAGCGGACGGATTTACATGTTATTGTGTAATAACCACATATTCACAGTTGATTTTAAGGTGTCATTATTTTAAAACAAACCCCAGAAGATGATTTGAAAATGTCTTTAATCGTTTAAAAAAAGTTTCTTAATGGTGTATATGAACACGCATCCGCGTATGTTCTCTATTGTAAACGCTGGAACACAATCTAATGGCGTGATCAGAATATTGTGCATGAAAAGATTAAGATTTTATTTATATTAAAATAAATACCCTTTAGTCTAAAGACTATAGTATTGATGGGACCCCGGTGATTTTGACACCGTTCATAGCTATACACATACTGAATATTTCATTAAATAATTTGTTACAACCAAATGCTTTATTTTTGTCAGTGTGCTATTACATTTTTACCACTACAGTTTTAAAAAGACCCTAGTTTACAACCCGCCACCTGCTGTGAACAGCCATCATCATCTCACACACACTGTTATAAGACCAGCATCAGAAACAGGAAAATATCTGATCAGAAAAATATAGCTTATAGTTAAATAGATAATAACAGATTTAAGTTTAACCAGTTACAACTAAAATATTTTATTCTTGCGTGACTTTAAAGAAGTCTCTTGACAAAACAAACGTATATATCATACTATATTTGTCATACACGCAGTCAATTGACCTAAATCTAAAATAATACTTTATTTTTGTCAGAGCAGACAATATAAGACTCTTTGTATAATATACACATATTCACACATGTTTTAAGAAGCGTTTAATTAAAAATAAAACCCTAAAATGAGTTGAAGACGTCTTAAAATTTTTTTTAAAAGTTTATTAACGTCAGATATAAATTCTCTGGCACCATCGGTGCACGTATACATATGTCTTAATCAGAGCCTCGGTTAAAGAATCCCCTAAATCTAAAATAAACACAATATTTTGCCATAGTGGACAGAATTACATTTTATTAAGGTTAATTTAAAACGGCTTATATGAACACACACCCCGGCGCTTTGTCAGGCACCGCCGGATCTTTAATACGCGTGAAACTATAGAGCAGGTTATGAAAAGATTCACGGAATTCCTGAACCGTTTAAAAATTTTATTTAGTTTAGACTATCGTCTAAAGATTGTAGTAATGGCTCAGGTCTTTGCTTAAACTATACCCGTATACAGAATATTTAATTAAATAACTTGTGATGTTACAAACAAAAGTTTTAATCATAGCATTGTTCATGATTTGTCTAAATCTAAAATAAACATTTACTTTTTGACACCGTAATGGGGAATTATTTTACCAACGTTGAGTTTTAGAAAATCTTTACTCGCTTTACAACACGCACCCATGTGAAAGAATGCAGGGCTTGTGAATAAGGAGGGAGGAAGGGTGAGAGCTGACATCAAATGTCATAACACGAACTGTCACACACGAGCCGTCATTAAACATGACAGCATAGGCTTGACATAAAACACACTCAGGAATAAACAAACCACTAAATGACCGGTCATAAAACGATAAAACACTCGCCGTCTAAAGTTGACAGCTTGTACAGATTTTGATTGATGAGGAGCACAGAAAACCCGGGTGTCTGTCTATTGCTTATTTGTGCTTATTGCTGTTTGTTTAATATTGTTGCTGCTATTATTTGTTTACATTGTGTTGAAGATGGGGGATTCTGCCACGGCCAGGCAGAAGCCTGATGATTTTATGTATACAAATAATAGAGGTTTTTATGTTGAACTGTACGTCAGTAAGTTAGCGGTTAGTAATTTAATAACTTTACATCAAAAAACCCCAACACAAGATGCGCCGCCATATTTTATGTCGAATAGTAGGCTACCAGCCTAAGTTTACCGTTGCCACAAATCACTGTAAAATACGTGAATGTTTTGCAATATCACAAGAGGTATGCACACTTCACAGGGGCAGATTTGTGCTATTGTTACAGGTCCAGGACGTTTGGATAACTGTAACAGTTTAAACCTCTTTAATAAATAAAGAGCAGAGAGAGACAAGAGTGCTGCTGTCAGTGGCGGTCCTCTGTGTTGTCTTTTTAATTTATTCAAAACATATAACAATTCAAATTCATGTAAATAATGCAGTATTTTAACTTTACAACAAGTACTCATGTACTTCATAAACATGACTTCTTAAACAAATAATTAAATAAATGAACATGTATTTAAAAGCTGTCACACAGCTGACTGAACTATTTAAGTTCTCTTTGTTAATTAACACACCAAGACATTACCAGTTACCTTTACACAATTGCAATACAGTAAGTAATATATCAAAATAGTTAATTTAATACTTTTTTTACTAACCTTTAATAAATAAAGAGCAGAGAGAGACAAGAGTGCTGCTGTCAGTGGCGGTCCTCTGTGTTGTCTTTAGAGGCATCACCGTCACCACGGTAACTCAAGCTCTCAACTGCCACCCAAAACTCAAAGAATGTTGCTTTACTCTCTTAATGGTACATGTACACACTATATTCTCTAATACTGTACACTCAGCACAGCCCATTTCCACCAAAAACACCATTGAATATTTATATAATTATGAATAAATAAAATGTATTTATAAACAAAATATATACATATAATACAAGTGATTTAATAATTTTGTGACCCCTAAATTACTAGAGGGTTACACTCTACCGGACAAAGAAAAAAGGTGGTGCCTTCCACAATTATATCTATTATATTATAAAAAAAACACATTTACTCTTTGTTTCTTACCCCCATCAGTAGGCACACAGTGCCGCTGCTAGCCATTTTGGTGCCCTAAGCATAATTCCTTTATAATGCCCCCCACCCCGACCCTGAGAAAAACAACGTTTGTTTTTGCCAGTTTAATTTTTTATTACCAAACATATAACTTAATAGCAGAAAGTAAAATCTTCACAGCTTTAGCCAACACACACTACACATTTGAAAGTGACACTTTTATAGAATAGCAAAACAGAAAAATTACCAAACTTAAAGCTCACGTAACACATGCTGTTTCTGCATTTCTGATATTAATCTGGAGTACCTATGGAGTAGTATGACATCCTTTATGGGGCGGTTTCCCGGACAGGGATTAGACTAGTCCTAGACTTAAACACTTTTAAGAGCTCTCCAAACTGAAAACAACTTGCCCTTACATATCTTAAAATACATCAGTGCCCTTTGTTTTACCTCAAAATGCACACAGGTAATGTTTTTAGTACGGCATGTTTGTTAAAACTAGTTATATTTCCTAATTAAACTAAGGCCTAGTCTTGGATTAAGCTAATCCTGGTCCGGGAAACTGCCCCTATATCTCTGAAGAGTCTTTAGTTTAATCAGATTTATAAAAGAAAGATTAGCTTTACCGAATCTTTCCGATAACGTACGAAAAAATGAAGAAGGAGGAGTTATAACACGGGAGGAGCGAGTACGAGTCATGCAACACTATACAACACTGTTTTAACTTATGATTCACTACATGTTCGTGTCATTTATATAATATACACGCGCCTATTTCCAACATAGACAGAAGTCTTACTTACCGCGTGTAACTCGTCATGAAAATCCACCGCATCAAACACACACACGCAAAACTCCGCTGCTAATCCGGATAATAAACTATATCCATTGTTTCCATAAGGCTGGATGTCTTCTCCTTACATCCAAAAACACACTTCTTGTTGTGCCATTGTTGACTTTTGAAATTAAACAAAGCTGAGTGGCGTGATAAGCTGTTAGCAAGCTCTAGCGTCTCCCGCTGACTGACGGCTGGGCGGGGTTTTCCAGGGGAAGTTTTCCGGCGGAAGCCCATATAAAGAAGTGATACGTATCGAAACCCCCTGAAACGTCAGTTAGAACCGTAATCGAAAAAAATTAGCCGAAACTTGTACGAACCCTGGCGAAGTGCATTCGGCACAGAAATACTCTGAAACACGCCCAACTGCATTTTTGACACTTTGCCTACGTTTAGCATGAGGAAACAACTCTATAACTGTGTTAATAAGTCAGAATGCTTGAAATACCATTAAACCCCCCCCTTTAAATTATCAAAATAATCCAGACATGGTTTTCCCAAGTACAATGTCACTTTAAATAAATTACATTAAATAAACATCAATAAGAAACAAGAATACTCTATATTCTTAAATAAAACAAAGATTCAGAGAACTAAGTGCCACAGTAATGTTTTCTTCATATCATGACGTTTTATATTTATATATATTTAAAGTGATGAATTGTAACATGTGCACTGACTGCTACGTTAACTTTTACTGAGAAAGTTTTAACCACCGTTACGTCAAAATAAACCACAAAATAAAATGCTGGTCAATATCTAAAGAAACGTAGTAAAGAAAGTAACAGCTGCGTCAGTTATTTGTAAAATGCATATGCATAGGTAATGTTTTACAGTAATGTTTCTCAATTTAGCTTGCACTGAAGTTATAAATTATAACAACATAGTTTGCTAAACATTAATATCAGCACAGCAAGTTCGAGGCGCATTACGATTAGCAGCAGCTGCAGCCCATGCGCATTTCCCTTATTTAAGAGTGATTAAACATGATGGACTTACCTGCAAGTGATGCACGGGCATCATCCCGCAGTTTCTTCCTTTTTCTTTTTTCCGATCCTGACTCCTGCTGTCTTTTCGGGACCATTTCCAAAAGTTGCCTACTGACTGGCCGTTTCTCAATCCGAAGGCTGCAGCCTGCGCAAGGTTGCATATGCACGCTGCATACGTCATCAAGCCTGGTTTATTTCAGTTAACTGAACATTACATTAGCAAGTCATAAGCATATTACAACAATTTACGATTAACTAAGAATAATAGTTCACTTTATAATCGTTAATATTACGAAATAAGAAAGTTTTGATGACGTATGCAGCCTGTAAATGCGACCTCTGGAGGCTGCAGCCTTCGGATTGAGAAACGGCCTCTGTCAAACTTCGTCAGGCGCCCGCGCGATCAACCGGCACGGACCATCAAAGGCTGGGGGCATACTTTCTAGACTAGAGACATTAAATTATCTCGTTCCCCCTTTTTTGTAACATATACATGGATATAAATGGCCTAATAATATTTCTATAGACTAATGAAATAATTTTAGCATTATAATTTTTTTTCATTAGGCTATTATTTTTGGTGCCCCCTCAGCAAGTGATGCCCTACGCACAGCGCGTGATGCGCGTTATGGGAGCGGCGGGGCTGTAGGCACATATAGGGTAACTGAATGGTGTACATGTTTGGCATGGCATATAAGTTTCAGAAAAAGGTATGTAGTATGGTGGTGCGTATGTTGGTGTTTGTAACGTGTATTGTGGATAACCCCTTACAAGCATAGCTGGAGGCCCACAAACCCCTACAGTGTTAACTGCTGTATGTGGCTGTAATGTTGGCTGGCCTAAATGTGAGTATGTAAATCTCTGCATAGGTTTTCTGTCTCTTGTAGACCTTCTAAGATCCATTGCAATAGGAGAATTTGGTGTGTGTATTAGTGTGTGTGTGGTAGTTTATGCTTCAGGAATGTCTCCATCTTCATTCATATTGTCTGGAATAGATGTCTCATCTTCTGCAAGTAAGTATTCTTCATCTGCTTGTCTTTCTTTTGATTGTTCCAATGGTGTGGTTTGTCTCTTTTCTCTTACAGGTTTCCTGTGGCTGGAAGTTGCAGGTTCTTCTCTGGATTTCTGGTAAGTTGAATCTCTCTCCTCTGACCAGGTAGGTTGTTTGTTTCTTTGTGCTGTAGTCTCTGGTATCCTTAACCAGTAATGTGCCTTTTCTTCTTCAGAATCAGATGTGTCACTGTTTACTGAAGTCTTTCTTGGTGTTGTAGGTGTCTTCTTATTGTTCGTTCTCTTCTTGGCCGCAGGTGATGCCTCAGATAGATTTGACAAAACAGGTAGTTCAGCAGGTAAGTCATTTACAAGGTGTAGCAGATTTCTGTGTAGAGTACGAATTTTTGATGCATCATTTTCTGGACTGACTTTATAAACTGGGCTGTCATTCAAGTTTTCTCTAATTATGTAGATTTGTTTCTCCCAGTAAGATCTAAGTTTTTCTGGTCCACCTTTTCGCATCATGTTCTGGACAATAACTCTGTCTCCAGGGCGCAGAACAGTTCCTCTTGACTGGCGATCATAATATTTCTTTCCCCTTTCACTAGACAATCTACTGTTTTCACTTGCAATTCTGTATGCTTCATTAATTCGTGCAGCCCATTTATCAGCATACCTTGTCGGAGACTCATCTGTTTCTTTTGAGTTCAGACCAAACAGGAAGTCAACTGGCAAACGAGGAGAACGACCAAACATTAAATAAAAGGGCGAGAATCCAGTTGCCTCATGTCTCGTGCAATTATAAGCATGAATGACACGTGCTAGATGTTCTTTCCAATTCTCCTTTTCCTTTTCCTGTAATGTTCTCAGCATTTGTAAGAGAGTTCTATTGAATCGCTCAGCTGGGTTGCCTTGAGGATGATATGGTGTAGTTCTTGAAGGTCCAACCCCAGACAAATGGCTCAAATTCTTGAACAGTTCATTTTCAAACTCTCTTCCTTGGTCATGATGTAATTTGCTGGGATACCCAAAACGTGGAATAAAATCATTGAATATTTTTTCTGCTACTGTCCTTCCAGACTTATTCTTGGTTGCGTAGGCCTGAGCATACCTGGTAAAGTGGTCTACTATGACCAGTATGTACTCAAAACCACCTTTACTTTTTTCCAAGTGAAGAAAATCTATAGAAACTAGTTCAAGGGGCACAGAAGTTGTTATGCTTCCCATTGGAGCCCTATCATAAGTCACAGGTTTCTTTTGCTTAATGCATGGACATCTTCTGGTAACATAATTTTCAACGTCCCATTTCATATATGGCCAATAGAATCTCTCCTGGACCAGATGTATAACCCTCTCCGTACCCACATGACCCATGTCATCATGAAGATGCTTCAGGACCTTTTCTTTAAATTCAGCAGGTAAGACCAGTTGTTTCTGATGAGTCGTCTTACGGTACAGCAAGCCATTCTCAATGTACAGTTTTTCCCCACTCATGCAGTAATTTCTTAGCAGGGCCGCATAAACCCCTTCTAACTTCACTGGTGAGAGTTTGATTGTTTTCTTTGAGTTTGAATATGTCGCCAATAGCACAATCTTCTTTCTGTGCTCTCTAACTCACTGTGGTTGATTTCTGACAGAATACTGTGAGGAGGGAAATCTGTGAAAGTGCTGGTAATGTCAGGGTTTTGAGCTGTATTCAAAGCGGCTATCCAGGCCACATTTCTCTGCTTTGCTGCCTGGCTCCCCTCCCAAGTTGCACGGACTGCATCAACGGACATCTCCTCTGAAAATGAAGAGACATATTGTTCTATATCCAGAGGAAAATGAGAGAGTGTGTCAGCATCTGCATTGTCTTTTCCTGGTCTGTATTTAATATCGAAGTGGAAATCAGACAATTTCCCAACCCATCGATGACCAACAGCATTAAGTTTTGCAGTACTCATCACATAGGTCAGAGGGTTGTTGTCTGTGTACACAGTGAAGTGAGGGGCATAATACAGGTAATCCCTGAATTTCTCACAAACAGCCCACTTCAAAGCTAGAAATTCAAGCTTGCCAGAGTGAAGGTTGTAGTTTTTCTCAGCTGGAGTAAGGGATCTAGATCCATAGGCGATAACCTTTAACTTTCCATTCTGCCACTGATAGAGAACTGCCCCTAAACCTTTCTCAGATGCGTCTGTGTGAAGGGTGAATGGAGAGTTGAAGTCAGGGTAAGCCAACACAGGTGGATGGGTAAGTATATTAATCAGTGTTTCCAGGGTGTTCTTATGCTCTTCAGTCCATATCACCGATGTACTAGAGGGTAGTTGATTTCCATTTGTTTCTTTCTTTAAGTCTTAATGTGGTTTTGCCTTTTACTTGCAGAAGATCAAAGATTGGTTTCGCAATTCTAGAGAAGTCCTGAATATATGTTCTGTAGTAGCTTAAGAATCCCAGCAATCTTCGTACTTCTCCAGTGGTGCTTGGTGACTTATCTTTCAATGACAATATTGCCTTGAGGTCCTTGGGATCAATGCGAACACCTTCAGCAGAAACAAGACGTCCCACATAACGGACTTTTCTTTTGAAGAACTCACATTTGGTTGGTCTAAGTTTCACACCATGTCGCTGTAGTGCTTGGAGTATTCTTCTGAGTCTTTCAAGGTGGTCCTCAAAAGTTTTTGAATAGCAAAGTATATCATCCAGATAAGGGATGCAGCAATCATCTCGTAGGGAGTCCAGCATCTCCTCCATGCTCCTCTGGAATGCAGCAGGTGCATTTGTCAGCCCAAATAGAATTCGTACCCATTCATGTAACCCCCATGGTGTGATAAAGGCTGTCAGATGTCTAGATTCCTCAGTCATAAATCCCTGGTGGTATGCTTTCCCTTGATCAAGGATGGAAAACCATCCAAGAGTGTCTGTGATGTCTTGTATACGAGGTAAAGGGTGCCTGTCTGGGACTGTCTTCTGATTAAGTGAACGATAATCAATGCATAGTCTAAGTGAACCATCTTTCTTTCTTACACATACAACAGGTGCAGAGTATGGTGACTTTGACTTAACAATCCAACCTCTCGCCAAAAGGTCTTGAATGTACTCTTTGACCTCCCTGTAGAGTGGCTTAGGAATAGAGGCATAAGATCTTTGAACAGGTATATAATCTTGTAATGAAATGGTCATCTGCAAGCTAGGAATGCATCCTATGTCATCATCTCCACGTGCAAATGCTGCTGATTCCTCATAAAGCGTTTTTTTAACCTGCTCTTGCTGCTCTTTTTCTAGGTGATCAAGATCAACTGGAGGATGCCAAAGTGCTGTACAATTACTCCCTTCATCTTTAGAACTAACCAGAGAGTCCATACTGTTTACTTCCACAGCCAAAGTTTGAATGTCAGTTTGATCTGCTTCAATTATCTTCCTGACTGTCTGGATGCTTCCTAGAACAGTCTTTCTGGGTAGTATGATGTTATGCATGGTATGATTTTTAACAGGAATTGTTACATATGGGTTCTGTGGATTTCTAATTTTCAAAAGACCCTCGCCAACAGTCAACTGGTTCAACTGTGCACACTCCATGACTGGTTCAAATAACACGACAGAGCTGGTGAGATCAAAACCGTCTGGAATACGACACTTAACATGAGTAACAGAACCTGAATGGATGACAGTATTCTGTGGTCCAACTTTTACTGATGCCGGGGAATCCACATCAGGCTCATTTTTCTGCTGTTGAATAAAATTAACAAGAGCACTGGCCTTATCACCTTCAATTTCC
Organism: Paramisgurnus dabryanus; assembly: GCF_030506205.2. Classification (NCBI taxonomy): domain Eukaryota; kingdom Metazoa; phylum Chordata; class Actinopteri; order Cypriniformes; family Cobitidae; genus Paramisgurnus; species Paramisgurnus dabryanus. The sequence goes on along the minus strand of NC_133353.1, from coordinate 16,775,807 downwards.
ATTGCTGTGCTGAAAAGATTGAATAAGACTTGGGTTTGATTTCCCCCTCCTTTTATCATCTCCTGGATGACATTAAAGCCAAGAATAGGTCTTTCTAAGCCAATTCTGCTCACCAGGAAAGGGACACGTAAAGCCAATCGAGGATCCTCATTCCCTGGAAGATTAAGAATTACTTCCACCCAACCATGGAAGGGTTTTATTTCCTTTTTTACATCTCTGACCTCCAGCTCTTGTGGGTCAATAATCTCGGTGAGGGGACGAAGTTCTATGTGAGGTAAATACATGTCTTTCCAATTATGGTCCATAATGCTCACCTGGGCTCCAGTATCTAATAAAACACTGACAGGATACCCTGTGTCCCTCTGCGCCACATATAAAACAATGGCTGAAAGTTGTCATGTTTTGTTCTGTACAAACTGGGCATCGTGACTGTAATTGTCTTTGGTGAAGACGTCTATTTGAAGACGATTGTGGTTGTGGTCTTGTCCTATATTGATGATGTGGTTGATATTGGGTCTGAGGCTGTACGTGTGTGTCTGGTTGGAACGGTGGCATGCCAGATGTTAAAAAGTCTGAGGTAGGCTGCTGGGAATGCACCAAGGAGTGCTGGGATTGTTGCCGTTTCAGAGAATCAACTGCGGTAGTTAACACTTCTATCTGTACTTTTAGCTGCTGTATTGTCTTGTCTTTTGTTGTCTCATTCACTGTTGTCATTTCCTTCACAACATTTCCAAATTGGGCACTGTGTGCATGCAGGTCTTATGATGATCAGACTGGCCCAGCCTACGTTGCCGTTCACTTTCATCACTTTGAATTTTTATTACATTTCTCAGCAGGGTTTCATCAGAGACCCTGTGGTCTAAGAGGAGAGGTCTCAACTCCCGATGAATTTCACTGTGCCTCAGACCCATGCCTTGTGAAACGGTATGCAGGAACACATTCTGAACTGTGTGGTCATCATATTTGATATCCGTGTTTACTTGTTTAGAAGAAAACAGTACCTTTTGCTTAAGGCCAATCATGCGGTACAGGAACTGCTGTGGTGTTTCATGATCATTCTGCTTGGCACTCGTACGCTCCTGGAAAAGTTCAGTACTGCTGCTTTCGCCCAGATGAGACTGGAGAAAACTCTTTAATTCTACAACAGTCATATCATCTTTGGTTATTAACATATCTTTAAAATTTGCAGGTTTAATAATACGGAACACTCCCCGGAGAATCTCGCTTTCAGTGTAGCCTTCCTTAATGCCTTCATCTATTTGTTTGCACAGGTTGCTAAAACTTATGTCAGACACACTATCTCCTATCTGTCCCCCGTGGATCTTGAATTCTCTACGCTGTAACATGGCAACATCTCTGATGGAGACCATTGTGTCCGGTCCAAGATGAGAGGTGCTGTGGTCACCAAATGCCTGCCTTGGACTGCTGGAATGTACAGAGTTTGCATTGTTTGACATATACATGTGTGATGTAGGCAGTGTGCTTGGTTTTGGCGCACTGGCTAAAAGTTTTTTACCCAGCTCCTCATAGCTTGCTAACATTCTCTGAAACTCAATCTCTGATATGTCTGTGTGTGTATTTTGAGATGTACTTGGTTTCTGTGTTAACATATCAGTTCTAGTAACACGTCTTTCAATCATTTCAGTAATACAATCATTTAAATTCAACAACTCAGATAATGCACTACTATTCATGTAAGTAACAATATAATCAATACACTTCTCTTTATTTCCATTTTGTAATTCTGTCAGATCGACATCTGAAGCTGGATCAATGTCTTTGGCTAACTCGTAGAGTTCACTTTCTGTTAAAGTGTAAACTTTTTTCTTGATGTCCCATATGAGTCTTTTCCTTTCTTCATCAGACATGGTGTCCTTCACACAGATCAGGATATGTGGTAATGCTCTTGGTCAGGCTAATGCTGATCACCTGCTCCCCTTAGTCTCACCCACACTGCTTCCTTCCAGAAGAATGTTGTTGTCCAAAGTTCAGATCACTGGACCAAGTGTCTTTAGAGTAACACTGATCCCGGACGAGCCCCCAAAATCTGGTACAGGTCCAGGACGTTTGGATAACTGTAACAGTTTAAACCTCTTTAATAAATAAAGAGCAGAGAGAGACAAGAGTGCTGCTGTCAGTGGCGGTCCTCTGTGTTGTCTTTTTAATTTATTCAAAACATATAACAATTCAAATTCATGTAAATAATGCAGTATTTTAACTTTACAACAAGTACTCATGTACTTCATAAACATGACTTCTTAAACAAATAAATAAATAAATGAACATGTATTTAAAAGCTGTCACACAGCTGACTGAACTATTTAAGTTCTCTTTGTTAATTAACACACCAAGACATCGACAGTTACCTTTACACAATTGCAATACAGTAAGTAATATATCAAAATAGTTAATTTAATACTTTTTTTACTAACCTTTAATAAATAAAGAGCAGAGAGAGACAAGAGTGCTGCTGTCAGTGGCGGTCCTCTGTGTTGTCTTTAGAGGCATCACCGTCACCACGGTAACTCAAGCTCTAAACTGCCACCCAAAACTCAAAGAATGTTTACATGCTTAATGGTACATGTACACACTATATTGTCTAATACTGTACACTCAGCACAGCCCATTTCCACCAAAAACACCATTGAATATTTATATAATTATGAATAAATAAAATGTATTTATAAACAAAATATATACATCTAATACAAGTGATTTAATAATTTTGTGACCCCTAAATTACTAGAGGGTTACAGTATTTTGTTGAAAACATTGGAGAGCGATGTAACAAAAAAAAAAAAAACATAATTGATACATGCCGCTGTCTGATTCGAGAAAACCATGTGACTGGAAGCGAGGGGGCTGCAGCCTCTCGTCATCCACTCACACGGGAAGATCATGAATATCATGATATGCTTTTTGATCAGCTGCGCATTTTTCTAAATAAACGGTTTGGCATTTGTCAGTATTTATCGTTTGCATTAAACAGAAAGATAAAACCAAATGAAACTGCCTCTAAATTTTGCACACGTTTTAAAGCAGTATGAGTTTATTCTAGACTACCGATTGACAAAGTCTGAGTGCGCTGTTACAAATATGTTGAATAACATGAATCCTAGGCAAGCGCAAATCATAAGTTTACAACCACTAATCTGTTGGATATAAATGTGAGTAGACGGATGTGTGAGTCTGATGCATCCGGTGACTTGCATCCTGAACATGCTATTTCAGTAGTCTCATCAAGTCTCATCAAACGGGAAACAGCTTGCTCAAGCACCGGAAAGGAAACTGAGATTTTAAATACTGTGTTAGTATGTGGACAAAGGGGCCACATGCAATGTGACTGTTGTTCCAAGGGGGGCGCAATTTTAATCCAAGGGCGCCATCACATAGACAGTCAATGCAACAGCCACATCAAGTGCATCAGAAACTATCTGAAAGTAAATGCCAGACAAACTGGCATAACAAAACACAATGAAGAAGCCCACATTTATCTATGCTAACCCTCTCCTTTGATATTGATAATGAAAGTTAACTTTACTTAAATTTAATGGTAAAGTGCATATATTTCTCTTGGATACTGGGGTTGAAGTATCATTAATGTCTTCATCTGAATATGAGGGACCAACTACTGATAAATTTGCATGCTCTTTGGGCATTCCAGAAACTGAAATGTTCTGTCCCATTACACCACCTCTGGAGGTAAGAGCTCCAGGTGTCAAGCCATTTTTTCACAAATTTCACATCATACCAGATGGTTGTCTTAATTTGCTTGGGCGAGACATAATGCATAACTTAAATATGGAACATCAAATTTCATGATTCTCATGTTGTTTTCTCTTTTATGTCATGTTTACAGACATACATTGATCCTCTGCCTATGGGGGGAGGAAGTGAGAAGGCCGACCAAGACCCAGTAACCGCCTGCATACCACAGGATGTAGACACTTTGATTAACCCATGCCTATGGTCTCAGTCAAACAAAGATACAGGTTTCATTGAAATGAAACCATACAAAGTTAAACTTAAAACCTGTGTACATTACACAATATCCTTTGTCAAAAGAAAAGGAAGATGGCATTAAACCTATTATTTACAATTTTGTTTAACAGGGGGGGCCTCATACCTACGCGTGAAACAACACACAGATTAACCCGGTGGTGAATGCTGATTGAAAGACATGATGTCTTACACAAGAGTTAAGAGCAATCAATAAACTGATAATTCCTCTGTCTCCGATTGTTCCAGATGTGCCGACTGTCATACATTTTATACCATGGACACATAAGTATTTCTGTCATTGATTTGTGCGCTGCTTTTGTTTCTCTGTTCCAGTGCATCCAGACGCACAGCCACTGCTAGCCTTATAGGATAGGGGGCGCAAATACTAAGAAGGGTATGCTGAATCATCATCCGTCCTCTCCGCTGCGGTGAAAAAGACATTGAAAAAAAAGATTGATTTGCCGTCTTCGGTTTGAATTCTGCAGTATGCCGATGACATCATGGTCTCTGCTCTGACTGAAAAGAACTGTGAGAAAGCCTCCATTATCGTCTGCAATATTCTGGGGAACGCTGGTTTCAAAGCATCAAAAGAAAATCTCCAGTGGGTCAAGCAAAAGTTCTCGTACCTGGGTCACGTCATAATGCCAGGTCTTCGAAAAAACCCTCCACAGATCAGATTGAACTGATCCGGAAGATGAAATTCCCACGAACTGTGTAACAGCTCCAAAGTTTTCTGGGGTTAATAAACTTTTGTCGCTCATGGAAACCTGAGTGTGCTGCCCATGACAGACATTTGCGGAGTATGATTGATCACTAGGCATCGCCTGCATCACTGATATGCTGGACTGATGGAGCAGAGACTCATTGCATGGCACTGAAACACGCCATTACTACGGCCACAGCTCTGGGCCATCCGAACTATGCAAAGACTTTTCACCTGCATGCGCAAGAGGCGAAGGGTGTGGCTCTGGGTATCCTTTGGCAACAACAAGGTTGCACTTATAGGCCAGTGGCATATCTTTTTAGAAAACTAGATAATGTAGTCACAGGTATGCCTGAAATGTCTTTATGCAGTGGCTGCTGCTGTTCTGTTTGTACAGATGGCTGAGAGAACCGTGCTGTCACAGTCCATGACTCTACACATCATATCAAGTAGGTGCATTTTTACACAACACAGGACGGCACAGAGGCGATCTGGGTATGAGGCTACACTGTTGGCAACCAAAAATGTAACGATCCAGCCCACTTTTAACATTAATTCCACTTTTGCTGGGAGTTTTGGGACTGGTAGACATGACTGAGCACGATCTAAAACATAACTGCATGTTGAATTGACCACTTCCTGTTCTTCTAGGGCCGATTTAATGGACTCACCCCTAGATGGGGGGGGGGGCAGATCTATATGGATGGCTCATGTGCAAAGCCATCGGACAGTGTCTACCTGTGTGGTTATGCTGTGGTGTCGGATACTGGTGAGGTTATTGAAGCCTTTGCTCTAAATTACAACTCAGCACAAGCTGCAGAATTGGTAACTCTATTACGAGCTTGTGAGCTAATGAAAAAAAGCCACAATCTACACAACTCTAAATATGTGTACTCTAAATTTTGTAAAAACATGGGAAGCCTGAAATTTTAAGACAACAGATGATAAGTCTATAATTCATTTAAATTTGATAGGACGGTTCACAAAAGCAGTACAGCTACCGTCTGAAGTGGCAATAGTGAAAGCAAAAGGTCATGGATCAGGAAATGATGACCAGGCTGTGGGAAACAAGAAGAGCAGATGAGGCTGCCAAAGAAGCAGCTCAAGCTCAAATTAAATCACTATTTGAGTATGATGTTAAAACAGACCTTCCTATGGCTGTGCAAGTGACTAACATACATGATATTGACATAAAATTTTTACAGAGTCAACCGACGCAGGCTAACCTCGAACATTGGAGCAAGCACGGATGTGCACCAGATGAAAAGGGAGTTAGGAGAGACGAGAAAGGGAGAGTAGCACTTCCAAAACTGGGACGGGTAATTTGAATAAGATATTACCATGGTCTATCACATACCAGTAGTAAAAAGGTGACTCAAGCAATAAATCTATTTTAGTGTGGCACCTTTTTAACATGATAAGATTGATTTTACACATGTCGCTGATTGGAAATCTAAAATATCTTTTTTATCATAAAGAGGATGCGCAAACTGTAGTTAAAATTTTGACAAAAGGAAATTATTCTTCGTTTTGGCATACCGAAAACAATTGAATCCAACAAAGGGACACCTTTTGTGTTCAGAGTAACGTAGCTCTTAGCTAAAGTGTTGTCTATTGATTGGCATCTTAATATTTCCCGTATCACCCACAATTAGGAGCTGTCATAGAAAGAACTGGTGTGAAAATTAAACAGAGAATAACCAAAGCTGCGTTATAAACGGGAAAAAAAATGGGTAGATTTGCTACCTGCTTTATTATCCGAAATAATAGTGACTCCATCTTCAACCAAAAAATTATCTTCAACCAAAAAATTACTAATGGGCATGGGCATAGATTTAGGGTGGGATGCTAGGGACATGTCCCTACCAATATTCAAGGAAGACTGAATTGTCCCTAGCAATAATTTCGACCAAACAATTAATCTGTATTTATATATAACCACTGATGTCCGTCTTATTCTTGTGTTTTGTATTTTTTACTTATTATATTTTTTTCAGGAATCATTTAAATGAGATTAGAAATCTTTTGCAATCCCATTCTGTAAAAATAACACTCTATGTGGTACACAAACGGTTAACAGCTTTCGTTCTCTGCAATGCCCGCCTCCGTAACTCACATCGTTAATATGATTGGCTTTGCATTTCTTTAGTCCCGTCTCTCTAACTCACATTGCTAATATGATTGGATTAGCATTTCTTGAGTCCCGCCTCTCTGTTTCACATCACTTTATGATGGGCTTGTCTTTAATCGCTATGTGTGATAGGATGGTTTCACTTTGTACAACGCGCCAAAGTTCACTCAACAAGACGCGCGTGATTATTCAGGCTACAGGTAAGTGAGGAAGAAAGTATTATTATACCCACTGTAACTGTTTCATGCACAAAAAAAAGTTGTGTCACATTATGATACAAGGACAGTGTTTTCACCAATACACGACAATCAGTGGTGTAGTGGTGCCTGGAGAAGTGGGTATGCTCTACATTTTGCCCACACTTTTTTTTTAAAGCGTCCCAGCAATAGATAAACACCTTTTGTTATAAACAGCATGTAAATCTTGCAAGTAAATCACCACAAAATGGGCTCGTAGTATTTTCACATTGTCACTTAATTTCTGATTCTTGACTTCTTAGAGGAAGGATCATTATGAAATAAAAGGTACAAAGAGGTGCAGATTTTTCAGAAAATGGGCCTACTGGCTCACAGACTATAGGAATAGAAAACTAATTATAAATTGTGAGTACACTTTTTTAGTCTGTTCACACATTAAAATTATACAACTAATCTCTCACCTTGCACATAGTCTGGTATAGTAGTTTCTCTTGTGAACAATCTTTTGGAACAGCTGATTTGCAACAGATAGTGTAGGCCAGAGTATGCCAACATTATTTAGGGGAACATTTTGCAAATATTACAGGTAGGCCTAATACATTAATAAAAGATATATTAATACTATATTCTAAAACATATAAGATGAGGGAAGCATGGTGTTTTAAGAGATTAGTTAATAGTTATTAGTTATAGTTCTAACAAACTTTAATATACTGTATACTTTGTAATGCACTGTAAGTCACTTTAGATAAAAGCTTCAATTTTCCATAAAAACATAAAAATAACAGTATTTTATATGTATTTAAATACATTTTAATAATAATAATAATAATAATACATTTTATTTAAAGGCGCCTTTCAGAGCACTCAAGGACACCGTACAGTAAAATGACAGTCATAAAACAACTCAAGACAATACAACAGAACATCAACAGTAAAACGTACAATGTTTAAAACTGATCAGAAAAAGCTAATTTAAATAGGTACGTTTTAAGACGTGATTTAAAAGTAACTAGACAATCACTTTCTTGTAAAGATTTTGGGAAAGAGTTCCAGAGATGGGGGGCAGCAAAGCTGAAAGCCCTAGACCCCATAGTGACTAAGCGAACCGGTGGTACTACAAGGGAGAGAGAAGAGAAAGATCGAAGTGTACGCTGCAGGGTGTAGATGTGAAGCAGTTCAGAGAGATATAAGGGTGCTAGATTATGAAGAGCTTTGAAAGTGAGAAGCAGAATCTTATATTCTACCCGATATTTAACTGGAAGCCAATGTAAGTGATAGAGAATGGGAGATATATGCTCAATGGAAGAGGTTCTAGTAATTATACGGGCAGCTGAGTTCTGGACCAGTTGAAGTTTGTGAAGGAGTTTGTGAGGTAAGCCAAATAGAAGAGAATTGCAGTAATCAATGCGCGAAGTGACTAAAGCGTGAACAAGAATGGCTGCTGAATTGGGGCTGAGAAATGGACGAAGACGGCTGATGTGAGTATCGAGGACAACACCCAGACTTTTAACCTGAGAGGATGGAGATATTGTAGAGTTATCAATGGAAATTGTGAAGCTATTAGATTTTGACAAATTGGATTTTGTGCCAACTAGAAGAACTTCTGTTTTATCAGTATTTAATTTAAGAAAATTGTGTGAAAACCAGGATTTTATCTCTTCCAGACAATCTGAGAAAGAGGTTGACAGAAGAGTAGAATTTGATTTGGATGATAAGTAGAGCTGGGTGTCGTCCGCATAGCAATGAAAACTAATGCCATATTTCCTGAAGATGTTACCAAGGGGTAGTAAGTAAATGATAAATAAAAGAGGGCCCAGAACAGAACCTTGAGGGACACCAGCAGTGACAGATGACGAGTATGACCGGAAATTTTTGAGCTGGACAAATTGTGTGCGTCCAGAGAGATAGGATCTGAACCAGGTAAGAGGAATGCCAGTGACACCTATAGACAGTAATCTATCTAAGACAACATGATGGGAAATTGTATCAAAGGCTGCACTTAGATCGAGTAAGATGAGTATTGTTAAGAGTCCAGAATCAGCTGCAATCAGTAGATCATTAACGACTTTTACCATGGCGGTCTCTGTACTATGCAATGGTCGAAAACCAGACTGGAATTTTTCAAACAGACTATTCTTTGAGAGGTGGGCGTGTACCTGAGATGCAACAACCTTTAACAAGACTTTTGAGAGGAAAGGTAGATTGGAGATTGGGCGAAAATTTGAAAAAAAAAAAATATATATATATATATATATATATATATGTATATATATATGTATATATATATATATATATATATATATATATATATATATATATATATATATTACAACATATAACACTCTTAACCCAATGCAGGGTTTCTAAATTGATGCTTTTAGTCAAGGAACCTAATATCAAGTACTGTATATGACATAACAAATAACTGATTTAATGATTTTAAACAGATTCATTGTCAGTGCAGTTTTGACATACAGCGATGGCCGAGCAAATTATAATTTCTAGCTCTGCGATAAGTTATTAACATAATTTACAAGTTCCTGTTATTTTAAAAGTGCTCACTTTGTTTGACGTCTTTGTTGGAAACTGTAGAGGGACGGGCTGCATCTCTTTCGGCATCCTCTCTGACTCGGGGTGCGGGGTGTGGGAGGCGGATGGAGCGGACGAGGGCGCTTGGCAATCATTAGCTGAGCTGCTGGCTAACAACACTGATGTTGATTACTATCGTTAGCTTAAACTGCTAGCTAAAAACGGGGATGTAGCATTGTAAGGTTGTTTGTAAATCTGGAAAAAAGATTCATTAGTTTGCTTCATCTTTCCTATTAATGATATCAGGCAGTGAACCAGGTAGTGAATGACAGTTCTCTAATCCAATTGCTTTGGGCATTGTCAGATTGACGGCAACCTGGCCCAATGGCGTTTAGGCAAATCATCAAAGGAATCCGGTGCCTCGGTCCTCCTTATGGCATTTTACCGAGTGTTTTAGGGTATATTTGCGTTTATTCACATCATGCAATTGGATTAGCTACAAGAGAAGTGAAAATACGCCGTATACCTGCGTATACCCTCACTAAATCACTGTTTAGAAGTGGGTATACGCAAATCCAACTGAAAAAGAAGTTGGTAAACGCCGTATACCTGCGTGTACCCTGGACTACAGCACTGACGACAATCCCATGTTAACCTGAGGAGTTGCAAACTTGTGTCAACCTTTTATAAATGGGGTGGCAAGGTTATTTAGGGGGTCCCTAGTCCATGAAAGAAAATAACCCCAACATTGTAAAAACATGAATTCATGTCATGATTGCTGAATACTTTACATTACTGCATTGTGGTCATTACTTGCACAGATGTAGACATAATGTAAGGTTGCATATTAAACTTAAACAATTTTTTTCACACTGATTAACTGTCTGTTAATGAAAAGAAGATTTAATGTGAACTACAGAAACGTTAATAAACGTTGTTCAGGAAACAGCATGATATACATACCTACTTCAACAACGGGATTTTTTTGGCAAAATTAAATTAAGAATTAAATATTAATTGCATATTCTTCAATGTTATAAAGTAAATATGGATTCATATATACAATGTGATTTTCTTTTTTTTTTTTGACAAAGACTTAAAGCAACACTATGTAGATTTTTTTACCTTTAAATAATGTCTCTTAAATTATTTCAGTGATAGAACAACTTTTAACTGGACAAATTGTACTGTTGTTGCAACCTGAGCAGCCTCCTAGCTGCTACAAGCACACTCTGAAAGTGGCGGTGGAGGGTAGGAAACACAGCCCCGGCCCTCCCCCTGCCTGCAGAAGAGTGTCTGATACCAGGCACTGTTGCGCTTTTCAACCACATGGGGAAGCTGTAAGTCATTTTTACATGGAAACTACATAGTGTTGCTTTAAACAGTTACTGTTCATTAGGCTATAGGAAGTAACGAATTGTTTATTATAGTACATTAAATTTGGGATGGCACCAGGGGTGGCGAGTCAGATGTCACTGAGTAAAGTGCATACTGAGTTGTCTGTTGTTTATGTCAAGTAAACGGTGAGAAACAGTTTTTGCAATGCGAACATTTTATTTATGTCCCCACCAATGCCAGAATCAAACCTACGCCCTTGCTAATGGGTAGGCCATTCCCCACACCGTCGGTCAAAGGCCGTGCAGGCGTTTCTTCCCCAGGTGACCTGGAGCTGATACAAGAAGATTACATGGTGTCCATAATTGAGAAATTTAACTCTATCTGTGCTAATGTTTCTTTATCTCTCCCCTCAAAAAAGCCAAATTACCTTTTTGCTCCAGGACAGGTTGTTCTAAGTAGGAGCCTGAAGCCCACGAGGGTATGAGAGCCAAAATACCTCGGCCCAGACACAGTGATGGCTGTGACAAAGACGGGAGTTCTGATTGACAACCAGTTACAGTGGATTCATGCCTCAAGGTTGAAGCACCACTCTGCCACAGATCAGGATACCGGAGACGAACCCAAACAACGACTGCTATTCACGGAGATCAACGGAGAACAACGAGTGAGAGATCTTGCTGGAAGCTCAACTGCCAGAAGGATTCGAACCGTGTACAGTGACCGAAGCTTTCATCATCTTCAGCGAGCACATTATGGAACCAGAGCTAAATGTATTGGAAGACAACGAAACCATTACACAACCAACCCTGCAAAAGTGATTCGTAGATCATATGCTGTGGTATATGTTTATTTTGAATGATGGTGATCTGAAAGTTTATAGAAAAATAAATAAATAAATGGTTTCTTGAAAAAAAAGGTTATTAAGGAAATTGCTATTTGTAACAATTTGATTTCTGCAACTAGGAAAAGTATTTTCTTAAAGTATATGAAACCAGTGCTTTCCAGATGTGTACCCATATCCCTGTTAGATGCCGTGAGAAATTGAGGGTAACATTAACTTAACTAGCGAGTTGCATTCTGGACCCTGCTTCTGTCAGATGACCTAACACAAGTGGAAAGATGACATCGGCCCTTGCAAGGACTTCAGACGATGCCAGCACTGGACTACATACAGTGGGAATCATGTGTGTTTCATGTTTAACTTTATGCCTTTTGGAGATTTTCCCCTCACTTAAATGTTTACATTAACATAATTTTTTTTTACCAGGGGTGCCCAAACTTTTGCATGCCACTGTACTGATATAGGCTATACTATACAAATAATGTAAGTTGAATTTGCTTATTTGAAACACTTTATACCAAGCACTATACTGCAATGTTGTTCTTAACATTTGTGCGTAATATATAATTTTTTGTCTTTTTCATTCTTTAGATTTTCAGTAGTAAAATTTTATTTCAAGGTAAGATAGCTTTACATGTCTTTCATTTTGCTTTAGTGATCACACAGGATGTGTTAATGTTCTTAACCGGCATGAGTTTCTTTATTGTGATGTACACAAAACCAGATATTTTGATAAATTATTTTTTTTTTATTTCCCCGGCTAAGCCTGGTTTTTTTTTCTCCTAGGGGGTTTTTCAACCCGGGGAGGCAGCCTTCTTGGGCTTAACTCAGCACCCTCTTCTTTACATTACATTAGCAATACGCACGCTTATAATGTTGATTCAAAGCCGCAGCAAATTTAGCTGCTTGTGCTATCATGTATTATGCTGTGCTATCTGTCGTTTTTCTGTGCTTTCCACTGCTTCTATTAATGTAAAGCTGCTTTGAAACAATCACAAATTGTGAAAAGCGCTATATAAATAAAATTGAATTGAATTGAATAAATTATGTTAAGTATACGGCTGCTCATTTACTTCAATAAAATTTATTTTTCCTATTATGGAAGTCAATGGGTACCATCAACTGTATGATTGACATCATTTATCAGATTAAATCATTTTTGGCAAGTTTATAACAACATAAGGGTGAGTAAATTATAAAATTATAATTTTTAGGTAAACTTTTAGCTTTGAAGGATTATTTACTCAACCCCATGTCATCCAAGATGTTTGTCTTTCTTTCTCTAGCCAAACACAATCAGAGTTATATTAAATACTGTCCTGGCCAGTGGCGGCTGGTGACTGAGGGGGTGCGAATTCAGAGTGTCATGTGTGTTGCTTGTGTTTTCAAAGTATGTGTTTGTTGCGTCATGTGAACCATGTGCATCACTCGTCTTGTCAAAATAAGTGCCTGCTGCACACGCGTCAAAACCGTTTATGATAAAAGAGATGCTCACATTCACAAAATACATGCAACACATTCATTAACAGTAAACTCTGATTACACATGAGATAATGCAGGTATCTTTTATCATAAACCCTACAGATGTGTGTGCAGCAGGCACTTATTTTGACATGACACCACGTGATTCACATGCATTTTAAAATGACAAACCACACACATGACGGGCTACATACATGTTGGGACGAGCTTCGCATTGCATTTTGCACCCTCGAAAAATAAGTCATTATCCGTCACTGGTCCTGGTTCTTCAATGCTTAATAATGGCATTGACTGGGCATCAATGTTTTGAAGCTCCAAAAGTGCATCCATTCATCATTAAAGTGATCCATATATAATCCAGTGCAAAATGATAGACTTGTGAGAAAAACTTTATATTTTAAGCTTTAAGCAAGTTACGATGCATGTAATGTAAACAGACAATAACAACTCAATCACATTGGTTCTCATGTGTCTCTACTGTGTTTCATCACAATTCATATTGCGACTTGTCATGAGATACATGACATCCAATGCGATAACACGTGCCGCCATATTTAATTTGACTTTTTAACTTTGTAAATGTCTTGTCTCTGTCACAAAATCTATAAATATGAATAGTTTTTCTCACAAACCTATTCTTTCACTTCGGAAGACATTTATTAACCCACTGGGTTATATATGCATTACTTTAATGATGGATGGATATACTCTTGAGCTTTGAAAAACATTGATCCCAGTCAATGCCAGTGTAAAGCAAAAATATAAATACAATATATAAATCTGAAAAACCAGGAAATTATTTAATATAACTTAAACTTCTTGGATGACATGATGGTGAGTAAATAATCAATCAATTTTCATTTTGTTGGGAGGAGTAATCCTTTAACTCATTCGAGTAATCAGACAGTCATCTTGCTTTGACTGAATTCAGTTACAGATCAAAATCCCTGGTGGTAAATCAACACTGCTCAGTCTTATCTATTTGAGTACAGTGATGATACTGGAGGTGTGTTTAACATTAATAAAATAATGAAGTAATGCATAAAGTAATAATTGAACATTAATGATGATGTCTGCTGTTAACAAGCAGAAAGGTAAAGATAAACTAAAACAGAAAGACGTCAAAGCAACAAGATGACTTGGTTCAGACAACTCAAATCTTTTCAAAATGTCTTTTATTTAACTGTGCATTTTATCCTTTATCTTAGACAAAGCAGACCATGTTAATTTCATTTAATACATTCTGGAACAAATCTGGGTCCACTTATCATTTCTACTTACAAATTAACATTTCTGTTCTGCTTCGTTTACAATGTTTGGCTGAGATCTGGACCAAGGACTAAGGCGTATACTACGACAGAACTAAGTGTTGTGGCCCACAGGTGAGACAAACTCTGTCCTAGTCCAGTTTGCAAACATTTTTCATTGTGAATATGAATGTAAATGTTCATTTAAAGGATTAGTCCATTTTCTTAAAAGAAAAATCCAGATAATTTACTCACCACCATGTCATCCAAAATGTTGATGTCTTTCTTTGTTCAGTCCAGAAGAAATTATGTTATTTGAGGAAAACATTGCAGAATTTTTCTTATTTTTATGGACTTTAATAGAGCCCAACATTTAATACTTAACTCAACACTTAACAGTTTTTTTCAACAGAGTTTCAAAGGTCTATAAACAATCCCAAACGAGGCATAAGGGTCTTATCTAGCAAAACGATTGTCATTTTTGACAATAAAAATAACAAATATAATAATAATAATAATAATAATAATAATAATAATAATACGTTTATTTTATATAGCGCCTTTCTCAAACCCAAGGTCGCTTTACATTGAGATAGAAACACACATTCAGATAAACATTACACATGAAACATAAAAAAATTGAATACAACTAACAAAACAACAAACATTTAGTTAACGGACTATGAAATGTGGGGAGAGAAGTGTTCGTTAAACAGAAATGTCTTGAGATGGGTTTTGAAGAAAGGAAGAGAAGTACTGTCACGTAGAGGTTGTGGGAGGGAGTTCCATAGTTTTGGTGCCTGGGCACTGAAAGACCTACCACCAACGGTGGAAAGTCTAGTGCGGGGAATGAGGAGAAGGTTTTGGTCAGATGATCTGAGCAAGCGGGGGGGAGTGTAAGAAGTTAAGAGGTTGCAAATGTACGGAGGAGCAAGGTTATGGAGAGCTTTGAAGGTGAGTAGTAGTACTTTGTATGTAATCCGGGATGAAACTGGTAGCCAGTGGAGCTGATGGAGAATGGGGGTGATATGGGCAGATCGTTTTGTATGTGTAAGCAGCCTGGCTGCAGAGTTTTGAATATATTGCAATCTTTGAAGGGATTTGGTGGGGAGACCAAGGAAAAGTGAATTACAGTAGTCTAAGCGGGACATGACGAAGGAGTGAACCAGAGTCTGTGCATCACTGACAGAAAGGAAGGGTCGAAGGCGGGCAATGTTACGGAGGTGAAAGAAGGCAGTTTTTGTGACTGATTTGATATGATGGTCAAAACTGAGAGTAGAGTCAAATGTAATCCCAAGGTTTTTGACAGTCGCGGTAGAGTGAACAGGTGAGTCATCAATATTAAGGGTGAAGGTGTATGGTTTGGAGAGCATGCTTTTAGGGCCAACCAGCAGTATTTCAGTTTTATCCGTGTTGAGTTTAAGAAAGTTGTTTTGCATCCATGTTTTTAAGTCAGAAAGACAGTCAGTGAGTGAGTGCGGGGGTGGATCAGAGGGTGAAGTGGTGGTAAGATACAGTTGAATGTCATCTGCATAGCAGTGGAAATTTAGACCGTGACTGCGAATAATCTGACCAATAGGGAAGATGTATATGAGAAATAGGAGTGGCCCGAGAACCGAACCCTGAGGGACACCACGAGTGACTGAGGACTGGGAAGACTTATGTGAACCAAGTGCAACAAATTGCTTTCTGTTTGTGAGGTATGATTGGAACCAATTTAGGGCTTTGCCAGAAACACCAATAGCAGACAGACGGGAGATTAAGACATTGTGATTTATTGTGTCAAATGCAGCACTAAGATCGAGAAGGATGAGAATATTAAGTGAGCCGGAGTCCACAGACCGAAGAAGGTCGTTGACTATGCGTAGTAGGGCAGTCTCTGTGCTATGACACGGGCGGAAACCAGATTGAAAAGGCTCGTACAGGTTGTGATGGTGTAGGAAGGTGTGAAGTTGTGATGCCACCACTTTTTCTAATACCTTAGCCAGAAAGGGGAGGTCGGAGATAGGACGGTAGTTTAGCAGTGATGTAGGGTCAGAATTTGTTTTTTTGAGAATGGGTGTAATTACAGCGGTTTTGAGTGCAGCGGGGACATTACCAGAATTGAGACAGGCATTTATAATCAGTGAGTAGTTATAACGGGCCACCATTCGTCAAACTTTTATGACCCCCTCCCCCACCCCCTGACAGGTCGTGTTCTGACAGCTCGTGTTTGACAGGGGGAGGGACTATCAATCAACCGGTGTACAAGCTGTCTACTTTAGACAGCAAGTGTGTAATCGTTTTATGACATGTCATTTAGCGGGTTTGTTTTTCCTGTGTGTGTTTTATGTCAAGCGTATGCTGTCATGTTTATTGACAGCTCGTGTTCTGACAGCTCGTGTTTGACAGGTTGTGTTTTGAGAGTTGCCGCCTGCGTCTCTCCCACCCATCCCCCCTCCTTTCTCACCCGTGCGCGTCTCACCCCAGAGTGTCTCACAGCGGGTGTGTGTTGTAAACGAGTAAAGATTTCTAAAACTCAATGTTGGTAAAATAATTCACCATTACGGTGACAAAAAGTAAATGTTTATTTTAGATTTAGACAAATCATGAACAAGGCTATGATTAAAACTTTTGGTTGTAACATCACAAGTTATTTAATTAAATATTCCGTATACGGGTATAGTTTAAGCAATGACCTAAGCCATTACTACAATCTTTAGACGATACTCTAAACTAAATAAAATTTTAAACGGTTCATGAGTTCCGTGAATCTTTTCATGACCTGCTCTATAGTTTCACGCGTATTAAAGATCCGGCGGTGCCTGACAAAGTGCCGGGTGAGCGTTCATATCTGCCATTTTTTAAAAAACTTAATAAAGGTAATCCTGTCCACTATGGCAAAATAGGAGTTTATTTTAGATTTAGGGGATTCTTTAACCAAGTCTCTGATTAAGACACCGATGGTGACAGAGAACTTATATCTGACGTTAATAAACTTTTAAATGTTTTTAAGACGTGTTCATCCCATCTTAGGGGTTTTATTTTTAATTAAATGATTCTTAAAAACATGTGTGAATATGTGTATATTATACAAAGAGTCTTATATTGTCTGCTCTGACAAAAATAAAGTATTATTTCAGTTTTTAGGTAAATTGACTGCGTGTATCTTATAAATACAACTTGATATATACGTTTGTTTTGTCAAGAGACTTCTTTAAAGTAACGCAAGAATAAAATATTTTAGTTGTAACTGGTTAAACTTAAATCTGCTATTATCTATTTAACTATAAGCTATATTTTTCTGATCAGTCTCAAACAGAAGCTGCTCTGTGAGCGTCTGGGTGTTTGAGATAATTAACAGCAGGGGGCTGATTGTAAACTAGTGTCTTTTAAAACCGCTGTGGTAATGTGTAAAATGGGCACTTTGTCAAAAATAAAGCATTTGCTTGTAACAAATTATTTAATGAAATATTCAGTATGGGTATAGCAATGAACTGTGCCAAAACCACCGGGGGCCGCCAATTACAATAGAGAACATACGCGGATGCGTGCTCATATCTACCGTTAAGAAACTTTTAAACGATTAAAGACATTTTCATATCATATTCTGGGGTTTTGTTTTAAATTAATGACATCTTAAAACCAACTGTAAATAATGTAATTCTGTCCGCTCTGACAAAAATAAGGGTTAATTTTAGATTTAGGGATTTCTTTAATCAAGTCTCTGATTAAAATATGTGAATGCGCGAACCACCGTTGCCAGAGAACGTACGCTGATGCGCTCTTATGGCGTTAAGAATCTTTTAAACGTTTTAAGACATTTCAGCCCCTCTACTGGGTTGAATTCATTAATGTCATCTAATATCCAAGTGTGTACATGTGTATTTACGATAAATGTAACACGGTACGCATTGTCAAAATAAAAGGCTTCTTGAACATGGTATGCCAGTGTGTGTTTCTTGTCTTCCGAGTGCTCGTCATATTTATTGATGTGAAAAAAAGTTTGTTGTTTTGTGCGGACGGTTTCTGGACAGACAGTTTTTATGAGTCTCTCCTCACCATACGTTATCAACCAGCGGCCCTAGTGTGTCTGAACAGCGGTGGTGTTCAGCGGACCGTACTGTTTCTAAAACTCTGTGTGGGTAAAATAAGTGTAATTCAGCCCCATTGACAAAAACTAAAAGGTTTATTTTAGGGGAGACACTGCAGCATCTAAAAGTTTGTAACATTACAAATTTATTTAATGAAATATTCAGTACGTATATATTTAAGCAATGAATTGTACCAAAACCACCGGAGGTCGATCTTTAGACTAAAGTCTATTTATTTTAAACTAAATAAATGTTGAAACATTTTCATGAACAGTATTCTGTTCATGACATCAAAGATCGGTCTCCGACGGTTACAATAGAGAACATACGCGGATACGTGCACATATCTGTCGTTTTAAGAGAAACATTTTATCTCATTTCTGTTTTTTATTTAACGACACCTTAAACACAACTGTGAATATGTGTTGTGATGTCATGAGAGGCTACACAGTTTTCAGCAGGATGGCTCAAGTAGTGTGAGGAGACAAAGTTCAAACAAAACAAGGATTTTATTATAGTTTTTGGGAATTAACAACAAAAATCATTCTGGCATCTTGTTGACCTTCAAGCATCAAACTTCAATGAGGTCTCTTCTCATAGTCCTGATTCCCTCAGGTAAATAAACATTCTTCTATTCTTACTTCAGTCCATGTAGATTGTGGTCAACCCAGTAACAAGCCCTTCTTCAGTCTGATAAGGATTTCCAACGGCAAGGTTTTTCCAATGTTAGTTTCTCCAGCTTTTGTGTTCCTCTTCTGCTAGTGCAGCTTAGAGTTTTATTTCTCAAACCCCACACACACACTGATTGTGTCTCTCACCCTTAAAAATCCTTCAGCTCATCAGATCCTAATCAGTCTCAGCTGTGTGGGAATATTGATTTATTTGAGGGGTGACGTTCCCGACTAGCCCAGCAGATGGAGCCATAGCTGTTTGTGATTGAAGCCATCTCAGAGAAATGTACCGTCCCTCCAGGACACAGCCTCTAGTGACATCACACATTCCTCCCCTCGAGACCGACGTCCTCGTCGGGGTAAAGGCAGAGAAGAAGGCATCACGCCGAGAGAGGGCATTTGCATTGCCGTGGCGCTTGCCAGCCCTGTGTACAACCGAAAAGTTAAACGGTTGCAAGCTCAAAAACCATCTGGTAACTCGACTGTTAGTTTCCTTGTTCTTTGCCATCCATTGCAAAGGGGCGTGATCAGATACCACAGTGAAACGTCGACCCAGGAGATAGAACCGCAGGGACTCCAGGGCCCAGGTTACAGCAAGACATTCCTTTTCCACGGTTGAATAATTCTTCTCCCTAGGAAGTAACTTTCTGCTTAGATAGAGAATAGGATGTTCTTCACCGTCGTGTGCCTGGGTGAGGACAGCACCTAGACCCACCTCTGATGCATCCGCTTGGACAATGAATTCTTTCTTAAAGTCAGGCGCCACCAGGATTGGACTGGAGCAGAGTGCTCGCTTTAAGTTAACAAAGGCTGCCTCTGCTGCAGGATTCCACTTCACCATTCGTGAGTGGCGTTTGGTTGTCAGCTCTGTTAAAGGTGTAGCTATGGTAGCAAAGTCCATAATAAAACGTCTATAGTAACCGGCTAGGCCCAAAAATGACCTTACTTGCTTCTTGGTGATGGGCTGTGGCCAGTCCTGTATGGCCTGCAGTTTGGCTTTTTGAGATTTGACCAACCCTCTCCCAATGGTGTACCCCAGGTAATTTGTCTCATTGAAGGCCAACCTGCACTTTTTTGGGTTCGCTGTGAGCCCTGCCTCCTTGAGCGAATCCAGCACTGCTTGTACTCGGGGTATGTGGCTGTCCCAGTCTCGAATTCTGACACCTCATTCAACTTTCGATAATCATTACAAAACCGTACTGATCCGTCTGGTTTGGGAACTAGTACAATGGGACTTGCCCAGGCACTTTGGGACTCTTCAATTATTCCCATCTCTAGCATCTTCCTTACCTCCTCTTGTATAGCTACTTTTCTGGCCTCGGGCACACGGTATGGACGCTGATTTAACGTTTTGCCAGGCCTGGTGCGGATCTCATGTTGGACCACCTCTGTGTGTCCTGGAAGGGAGGAGAAGACCTCCCGGTTCCGATCTACGAGTTCCAGGGCCATCTGTCGTTGATGTGGGGACAGACTCGGACCCAGCTGAACCTCTTCTCGCACCAATTCCTTGGTCCCTGTGGGGGGTAGACAGCTGAACATCGCCTCTCTGGCGTGCCACTTCTTTAAGAGGTTAACATGATAAATCTGCTCAGTTTTCCTTTTCCCAGGTTGCCTCACCTTGTAGTTTACCTCTCCCATGCGTTCAATGACCTCATATGGTCCTTGCCAGGTTGCCAGGAATTTACACTCAACCGTTGGCACCAGGACCAGCACTCTGTCTCCCGGCTTAAACTCCCTGGGTTGAGCAGACCTGTTGTAGGAGGCTTGCTGTTGCCGCTGACTGGCCTCTAGGTGTTCACGCATCATGGGATAGATGGCCTTCATTCTGTCCCTCATGTTCCCGACATGCTTGATCAATGTTCGCTGTTGGCATGGCTGCTCTTCCCAGGCCTCCTTGGCGATGTCGAGCAGTCCTCTGGGTCTGTAGGAAAGCAAGAGCTCGAATGGTGAAAAACCAGTAGAAGACTGAGGTACCTCTCTCGCCGCAAATAGTATGTATGGTAACAGCTGGTCCCAGTTGCGTCCATCTTCCCCAACTGCCTTCCGTAGCATGGATTTTAGTGTTTTGTTAAAACGTTCGACTAAGCCATCCGTTTGGGGGTGATAGACTGAGGTTTTCAGCTGTTTAATTTTCAGTAACGCACAGAGTTCTTTCATCACCCTAGACATAAATGGAGTCCCTTGATCTGTCAATATCTCCTTTGGGATTCCCAGACTAGTTGAGAGGAGGAACAGCTCTTTGGCGATTTGTCTGGATGTAGCCTTCCTCAGTGGAATGGCCTCAGGGTAACGGGACGCATAGTCCAGGATGACTAGGATATACTGATGTCCCCTGGAACTTCTTGGTAAGGGCCTATGTCTAACCCAATCCTTTCAAATGGAGTTCCGATAATGGGCAGGGGAATGATCGGGTTTCTATATGTGGGTTTTGGCGCCACCTGCTGACACTCAGGGCAACTACGGCAGTAGTTCTCTATTTCTCTGTGTACGCCTGGCCAAAAGAACCATCGCAGGATTCTTTCCTTAGTCTTCTCTACGCCTAAGTGGGCCCCTAGCAGGTGCGTGTGTGCTAGGTTGAGTACGTTGGCCCGATATGGCTGTGGCACAAGGAGCTGTTCAAGCACTTCATCATTTTTCTTTACTACCTGATACACTAACCCTCTATTTATTGCAAAATGGGGGTAAGTGTGGCTTGTCCTATCACCTCACACTACTCCCTCTAATACCTGCACATTTCTTAAGGCATTTGCAAGAGTGGGATCTTGTAATTGAGCCATACCATACTGACCTGTGAGAGGGGGAAGCTCTTGAGTGGCTTGGACGTCTTCCTCACTATGGACCGGAGCACTTTCCTGGGCCACTTCATCTTCTCCCGTGTCCGGACCAGCCTCTGTGTCAGTCTGGTCATCTGCCACTCCTGCCAGGGCCCAGGTGGGCGTGAGTGATTTAGAGGGTTGCACTTGAGCATTCTCAGGGTAAGTTTTGTCTCTCCGTCTACGAGGTACTCGGATTAGCCTCTCTTGAGTTTCTCTCCAGAGTGGGTAAAAGGCTGGGCAGTCTCGCCCAATTAGGACAGGGACAGGGAGGGAATCAACCACCCCCGCAGCCGTAAGTATGGTGCCCCGGGTGGTGGTCATTGTGAGTTCCGAAACGGGGTAGTCTCTGGTGTCTCCATGGACACAGGAAACAGGGAGGATTTTCCCTGGGGTCAGACATGATTGGCTTACCAGGTCCTTACGCACCAGGGTGACCCGGCTACCTGAAGCTAGTAAGGCCTCCACATCCTGTTGATTCACCGTCACCGGGCAGGTGGGGGGTCGATCTGAGCCCCCATCTACGACTCCAACGAGCGAGGCATAATGGTGTGCGGGTGGTGAGCTGGAGGACTCAGCAGTGGGCATAGGTTCATCCGCTGGTTTCCCGCACTGCCAAGAGATATGTCCCATCTCCCCACATCGGTAACACTGTCGAGCTTTACTCTCTCGCTGTACTCTCCCTGAACCCGACTGGTTTCTGGCTCCCCCTGGAGCTGGGATAGGTCCTGACATGGCTGGGCTCGAGACCTTGGGGTTCTTTAGTCGAGCTCCTCCTACCTGCAGCGGGGACGAACTCCAGGGTTCTTTCCGCGAAGCCCGCAGCATCTCCGCTGTAGCCTGGTATCTTTCTACGGCTTCCACGGTCAGATCAGCCGTGTTCAAGGCCTGCTGACTAATAACCCGCTCCGCCTCATAAGGCAGGGCACGCAAGTAACGATCCACTACAATGGCCTCCACCACTGCCGCAGCCGTATTCCTCTGCGGATCTAGCCATTTCCTTGTGATCCGGACAAGTTCATGCATCTGCGCCCGAGGAGGCTGGTCTGGTTGGAAGGTCCAGCTGTGGAAGCGCTGGGCCATACTAAACTTGGTGAGCCCATTTCTACTGAGGATCTCAGACTTCAGGGCATCATAGTCAGTTACCTGGTCGGGGCCCAGGTCCCGGACAGCGTTCAGCGATTCCCCAGTTAAGAAGGGGGCTAAAAGGCCAACCCACTGCTGCTTGGGCCAGGCTTCCCTAGTGGCCGTGGCTTCAAAGGCATGCAGGTAAGCCTCAATGTCATCGTTGGACCCCATCTTAGATATAAAATCACTTGCCTTTATTGGGCGGGCATTTTGGACGATCATCCGTCTCTGCAACTGCAGTTCCTCTGATTTCAGAAGATTGGCTTTCTTTTGCTCCTCCAATAGAGCGGCGTTTGCTTGCATCTGGGCTTGCTGGCCAGCAACAAGGGCTTTCAAAATTTCCTCCATTTTACGGGTTTACGGCCAACTTGGAAAACTGGGTGATCAAACTTTCAGTGTCCTCCTCTGACATGCACTATTGAAGCTTGAGCAATGCCCGCATTCTCCACCATCTGTGATGTCACAGTGTTTATTACACAATAAATGTAATTCTATGCGCTCTGACTATATAAATGTTTATTTTAGGTGTATCATTATGACACCACCACAAGGTAATGATTAAAACACATTATTGCATAGAGCAATAAGCACATGCGCTCACATATCTATGGTTTTAAAAACAAACTTTTTAAAGTTTAAGACATTTTGACCCCATTTTCTGGTTTTGTATCCACTGTGGACCCCAACCTCTAAGTGTTTATTATACAACAAATGCAATTCTGTCCGCATTTCTAGTTTTAGAGCAGCACTTAGGCGATTGTGTCTGTGTGTGCATCCTGTCTGTTTATGTGTGTTCGTGTTTATGCGCCCGTGTCTTTGGGAGGTGTGTGTGTGTGTGTGTGTGTGTGTGTGTTTGCATGGGGGTCTATGATGTCTCTGTTTGTTACTAAAGCCTTGATATTAAGTCTGTGCCCTCATTGACAAAAAGTAAGGGGTTTTTAGATTTAGGCTTCATTACACAGATACTGATTAAATCATGTTATCCCTTATTAGCGATTTAAAGAACCTTTTTGTTTGTGTTTTTTAATTAATGTAGCCTTAAACCATCTGTTAGCCATTTAGGGAACAATAAAATGGTTGCAAATATTATTTATCAAAGTTGACGATGTTATAAGACAAGTTGTCACTAACGTGACAACAAACATTTCTTTAAAGACAAAACATTTAACAAAATTGCCATGGCTTACAGAGACACACTAGACTTTTGTGTGTGTGTATGTGTGTGTGTGGTTTGTTAAACATGATTGTGTGCTTCCATTAAACTATCTTTATCAACAACACCA
This sequence comes from Paramisgurnus dabryanus, assembly GCF_030506205.2. Taxonomy (NCBI): domain Eukaryota; kingdom Metazoa; phylum Chordata; class Actinopteri; order Cypriniformes; family Cobitidae; genus Paramisgurnus; species Paramisgurnus dabryanus. Next base: position 16,751,366 of record NC_133353.1, on the reverse strand, counting down.
GATAGAATGTACCTCTACATAAGAGTAAAATCATGTACACATATTAAATAGGTAAACCTTAACATTTATTAAAAAAAATAAAAATATACTATTCGAACATCCTAAACTGATATTAGGTTAGATTAGGTTTTAAGGGCAATCAACGTCTTTAGCTTTAAGACTTACAGCACAAAAACCCCAGAGGATATGGTGGTGTGTGTGGATTGGTAGTTATCACGTGATGGGGGTCCCAAATGAGCAATGACAGGATTTTTATGAAGTGGAGCAGACCCGTGGTATGCCTGAGGGGTTAGGTTTAACTTAGGTTAACATCTAACACTACGTAATAAGCAAACATGAAATTATATTTTACCTATGGTTTGTTACTGATGTTCCTAGTTTTGTGTATTTTTCTGAAACAAACGTTTCTTTTCAAACTTAGGCAGTATTCATACATTAGTCTTTTTTATACAATATAAATAGATTTCTTCACTAGTGTCAACTTATGTGTGAGCTTTTGTAAACTCATCAGACGTTCTCAGGTGTCCTTTCATAATTTGTTCATAGTTTTCTTCGCTAGTGTCAACTTATGTCTGAGATTTTTGTAAATTCACAAGATTGTTCTTGCGGTGTATTTTTCTTAGGCAGACGTTTTCTTTTCAAACTTAGGCATTCTTCATACTATTGTCTCTTCATACATTTGTACAAAATTTTTCTTCGCTAGTGTCAACTTATGTCTGAGATTTTTGTAAATTCACTAGATTGTTCTTGGGGTGTATTTTTCTTAGGCAGACGTTTTCTTTTCAAACTTAGGCAGTATTCATACATTAGTCTTTTTCATACAATATAAATAGATTTCTTCACTAGTGTCAACTTATGTGTGAGCTTTTGTAAACACATCAGACGTTCTCAGGTGTCTTTTCATAATTTGTTCATAGTTTTCTTTGCTAGTGTCAACTTATGTCTGAGATTTTTATAAATTCACTAGATTGTTCTTGGGGTGTGTTTTTCTTAGGCAGACGTTTTCTTTTCTAACTTAGGCATTCTTCATACTTTTGTCTCTTCATACATTTGTACAAATTTTTCTTCGCTAGTGTCAACTTATGTCTGAGATTTTTGTAAATTCACTAGAATGTTCTTGGGGTGTATTTTTCTTAGGCAGACGTTTTCTTTTCAAACTTAGGCATTCTTCATACTTTTGTCTCTTCGTACATTTGTACAAAATTTTTCTTCGCTAGTGTCAACTTATGTCTGAGATTTTTGTAAATTCACTAGATTGTTCTTGGGGTGTATTTTTCTTAGGCAGACGTTTTCTTTTCAAACTTAGACATTCTTCATACTTTTGTCTCTTCATACATTTTTACAAAATTTTTCTTCGATAGTGTCAACTCATGTCTGAGATTTTTGTAAATTCATCAGATGTTCTTACCCATGTATTTTCTGAAACAAACTTTTGTTCTTCAAACTTAGGCAGTCTTCATACCTTTGTCTTTTCATACGTTGTTCATAGTTTTTATTCATTAGTGTCAACTTATGTCTGAGATTTTGTAATCTCATTAGAGCTTCTTAGTTGTATCTGCTCAGACAATATTATGTTTTCATCATTCATCTTGTTTTCTTTTGTAAGTGACAACATATATCTGTGATTGTTTTTATGAACACAGTTGGTTTCATTTCTGTAGTTTATGTAACACTTTGTCAAACTCTTAAAGTTAGTACTAGCTGTTTAAAACAACAATGCAAAGGGCGTTTTAGATTTACTTGCTAAATTTTTTACAGCAAAACAAACTAGGATAGCAATATGTTTGAATCTGTAACTGGTAATACCACCAATAGCTCGTTGTACATAACAAAGGTTTTAAATTAAGATGCAAACATCTACAAATGGGCAATGTTTTTAATCTATTGGTCCCGAATTTAGAGGCTATACGACCAAACTATTTCAAACATTGCCCATTTGTAGATGTTTGCATCTTAATTTATATGTGGTTTAACAAACGTAACCTCTCTTGTTTTGCGTTGTTACATACAACAGACTCTCCACTTTATGTTAAAAGGTTTACTAAATAAAAACCTAATCAAACTTTATTGTTTTGCAGACTTTGTTATGTACAACGAGCTATTGGTGGTATTACCAGTTACAGATTCAAACATATTGCTATCCTAGTTTGTTTTGCTGTAAAAGATTTAGCAAGTAAATCTAAAACGCCCTTTGCATTGTTGTTTTAAACAGCTAGTACTAACTTTAAGAGTTTGACAAAGTGTTACATAAACTACAGAAATGAAACCAACTGTGTTCATAAAAACAATCACAGATATATGTTGTCACTTACAAAAGAAAACAAGATGAATGATGAAAACATAATATTGTCTGAGCAGATACAACTAAGAAGCTCTGATGAGATTACAAAATCTCAGACATAAGTTGACACTAATGAATAAAAACTATGAACAACGTATGAAAAGACAAACGTATGAAGACTGCCTAAGTTTGAAAAGCATAAGTTTGTTTCAGAACATACACATGTAAGAACCTCTGATGAATTTACAAAATCTCAGACATGAGTTGACACTAGCGACGAGAAACTTTGAAAAAATGTATGAAGAGACAAAAGTATGAAGACTAACTAAGTTTGAAAAGCATTAGTTTGTTTCAGAAAATACACATGTAAGAACATCTGGTGAATTACAAAAATCTCAGACATGAGTTGACACTATCGAAGAAAAATTTTGTACAAATGTATGAAGAGACAAAAGTATGAAGAATGTCCAAGTTTGAAAAGAAAACGTCTGCCTAAGAAAAATACACCCCAAGAACAATCTAGTGAATTTACAAAAATCTCAGACATAAGTTGACACTAGCGAAGAAAAATGTTGTATAAATGTATGAAGAGACAAAAGTATGAAGAATGCCTAAGTTTGAAAAGAAAACGTCTGCCTAAGAAAAATACACCCCAAGAACATTCTAGTGAATTTACAAAAATCTCAAACATAAGTTGACACTAGCGAAGAAAAATGTTGTATAAATGTATGAAGAGACAAAAGTATGAAGAATGCCTAAGTTTGAAAAGAAAACGTCTGCCTAAGAAAAATACACCCCAAGAACATTCTAGTGAATTTACAAAAATCTCAGACATAAGTTGACACTAGCGAAGAAAAATTTTGTACAAATGTATGAAGAGACAAAAGTATGAAGAATGCCTAAGTTTGAAAAGAAAACGTCTGCCTAAGAAAATCACACCCCAAGAACAATCTAGTGAATTTACAAATATCTCATACATAAGTAGACACTAGCGAAGAAAACAATGAACAAATTATGAAAAGACACCTGAGAACGTCTGATGAGTTTACAAAAGCTCACACATAAGTTGACACTAGTAAAGAAATTTATTTATATTGTATGAAAAAGACTAATGTATGAATACTGCCTAAGTTTGAAAAGAAAACATCTGCCTAAGAAAAATACACCCCAAGAACAATCTAGTGAATTTACAAAAATCTCAGACATAAGTTGACACTAGCGAAGAAAAATTTTGTACAAATGTATGAAGAGACAATAGTAAGTTTGAAAAGAAAACGTCTGCCTAAGAAAAATACACCCCAAGAACAATCTAGTGAATTTACAAAAATCTCAGACATAAGTTGACACTAGCGAAGAAAACTATGAACAAATTATGAAAAGACACCTGAGAACGTCTGATGAGTTTACAAAAGCTCACACATAAGTTGACACTATCGAAGAAAAATTTGTACAAATGTATGAAGAGACAAAGGTATGAAGACTGCCTAAGTTTGAAAAGCAAAAGTTTGTTTCAGAAAATAAACCCATGGAACATCTGATGAATTTACAAAAATCTCAGATACTAGTTGACACTAGTGAAGAAAAAACTTTGGACAAATGTATGAAAAGACAAAAGTATGAAGAATGCCTAAGTTTGAAAAGAAAACGTCTGCCTAAGAAAAATACACCCCAAGAACAATCTAGTGAATTTACAAAAATCTCAGACATAAGTTGACACTAGCGAAGAAAACTATGAACAAATTATGAAAAGACACCTGAGAACGTCTGATGAGTTTACAAAAGCTCACACATAAGTTGACACTAGTGAAGAAATCTATTTATATTGTATGAAAAAGACTAATGTATGAATACTGCCTAAGTTTGAAAAGAAAAGTTTGTTTCAGAAAAATACACGAAACTAGGAACATCAGTAACAAACCATAGGTAAAATATAATTTCATGTTTGCTTATTACGTAGTGTTAGATGTTAACCTAAGTTAAACCTAACCCCTCAGGCATACCACGGGTCTGCTCCACTTCATAAAAATCCTGTCATTGCTCATTTGGGACCCCCATCACGTGATAACTACCAATCCACACACACCACCATATCCTCTGGGGTTTTTGTGCTTTAAGTCTTAAAGCTAAAGACGTTGATTGCCCTTAAAACCTAATCTAACCTAATATCAGTTTAGGATGTTCGAATAGTATATTTTTATTTTTTTTAATAAATGTTAAGGTTTACCTATTTAATATGTGTACATGATTTTACTCTTATGTAGAGGTACATCCTATCTGGTGTTGTTGATATAGATAGTTTAATGGAAGCACACAATCATGTTTAACAAACCACACACACACACACACACACACACACACACACACACACACACAAAAGTCTAGTGTGTCTCTGTAAGCCATGGCAATTTTGTTAAATGTTTTGTCTTTAAAGAAATGTTTGTTGTCTTATAACATCGTCAACTTTGATAAATAATATTTGCAACCATTTTATTGTTCCCTAAATGGCTAACAGATGGTTTAAGGCTACATTAATTAAAAAACACAAACAAAATGTGAGATAAAATGTCTTAAACATTTTAAGGTTCTTTAAATCGCTAATAAGGGATAACATGATTTAATCAGTATCTGTGTAATGAAGCCTAAATCTAAAAAACCCTTACTTTTTGTCAATGAGGGCACAGACTTAATATCAAGGCTTTAGAAACAAACAGAGACATCATAGACCCCCATGCAAACACACACACACACACACACACACACACACACACACACACACACACACACCTCCCAAAGACACGGGCGCATAAACACGAACACACATAAACAGACAGGATGCACACACAGACACAATCGCGACTCTGTGCTGCTCTAAAACTAGAAATGCGGACAGAATTGCATTTGTTGTATAATAAACACTTAGAGGTTGGGGTCCACAGTGGATACAAAACCAGAAAATGGGGTCAAAATGTCTTAAACTTCAAAAAGTTTGTTTTTAAAACCATAGATATGTGAGCGCATGTGCTTATTGCTCTATGCAATAATGTGTTTTAATCATTACCTTGTGGTGGTGTCATAATGATACACCTAAAATAAACATTTATATAGTCAGAGCGCATAGAATTACATTTATTGTGTAATAAACACATATTCACAGTTGGGTTTAAGGTGTCGTTAAATAAAAAACAGAAATGAGATAAAATGTTTCTCTTAAAACGACAGATATGTGCACGTATCCGCGTATGTTCTCTATTGTAACCGTCGGAGACCGATCTTTGATGTCATGAACAGAATACTGTTCATGAAAATGTTTCAACATTTATTTAGTTAAAAATAAATAGACTTTAGTCCAAAGATCGACCTCCGGTGGTTTTGGTACAATTAATTGCTTAAATATATACGTACTGAATATTTCATTAAATAAATTTGTAATGTTACAAACTTTTAGATGCTGCAGTGTCTCCCCTAAAATAAACCTTTTAGTTTTTGTCAATGGGGCTGAATTACACTTATTTTACCAAAACAGAGTTTTAGAAACAGTACGGTCCGCTGAACACCACTGCTGTTCAGACACACTAGGGCCGCTGGTTGATAACGTATGGTGAGGAGAGACTCATAAAAACTGTCCGTCCAGAAACCGTCCACACAAAACAACAAACTTTTTTTCACATCAATAAATATGACGAGCACTCGGAAGACAAGAAACACACACTGGCATACCATGTTCAAGAAGCCTTTTATTTTGACAATGCGTACCGTGTTACATTTATCGTAAATACACATGTATTTGGATATTAGATGACATTAATGAATTCAACCCAGTAGAGGGGCTGAAATGTCTTAAAACGTTTAAAAGATTCTTATCGCCATAAGAGCGCATCAGCATACGTTCTCTGGCAACGGTGGTTCACGCATTCACATATTTTAATCAGAGACTTGATTAAAAAAATCCCTAAATCTAAAATTAACCCTTATTTTTGTCAGAGCGGACAGAATTACATTATTTACAGTTGGTTTTAAGATGTCATTAATTTAAAACAAAACCCCAGAATATGATATGAAAATGTCTTTAATCGTTTAAAAGTTTCTTAACGGTAGATATGAACACGCATCCGCGTATGTTCTCTATTGTAATTGGCGGCCCCCGGCGGTTTTGGCACAGTTCATTGCTATACCCATACTGAATATTTCATTAAATAATTTGTTACAAGCAAATGCTTTATTTTTGACAAAGTGCCCATATTACACATTACCACAGCGGTTTTAAAAGACACTAGTTTACAATCAGCCCCCTGCTGTGAATTATCTCAAACACCCAGACGCTCACAGAGCAGCTTCTGTTTGAGGCTGATCAGAAAAATATAGCTTATAGTTAAATAGATAATAGCAGATTTAAGTTTAACCAGTTACAACTAAAATATTTTATTCTTGCGTTACTTTAAAGAAGTCTCTTGACAAAACAAACGTAAAACAAACGTATATATCAAGTTGTATTTATAAGATACACGCAGTCAATTCACCTAAAAACTGAAATAATACTTTATTTTTGTCAGAGCAGACAATATAAGACTCTTTGTATAATATACACATATTCACACATGTTTTTAAGAATCATTTAATTAAAAATAAAACCCCTAAAATGGGATGAACACGTCTTAAAAACATTTAAAAGTTTATTAACGTCAGATATAAGTTCTCTGTCACCATCGGTGCACGTATACACATGTCTTAATCAGAGACTTGGTTAAAGAATCCCCTAAATCTAAAATAAACTCCTATTTTGCCATAGTGGACAGGATTACCTTTATTAAGTTTATTTTAAAATGGCAGATATGAACGCTCACCTGGCGCTTTGTCAAGGCACCGCCGGATCTTTAATACGCGTGAAACTATAGAGCAGGTCATGAAAAGATTCACAGAACTCATGAACCGTTAAAAATTTTATTTAGTTTAGACTATCGTCTAAAGATTGTAGTAATGGCTTAGGTCATTGCTTAAACTATACCCGTATACGGAATATTTAATTAAATAACTTGTGATGTTACAACCAAAAGTTTTAATCATAGCCTTGTTCATGATTTGTCTAAATCTAAAATAAACATTTACTTTTTGTCACCGTAATGGTGAATTATTTTACCAACATTGAGTTTTAGAAATCTTTACTCGTTTACATCACACACCCGCTGTGAGACACTCTGGGGTGAGACACGCACGGGCGAGAAAGGAGGGGGGATGGTGTTGATTAATAATGACTCAGAAAAATAGTTCATGCAAAAACACACCGGCAAAAGTGTGTCACATTTACTTGGTTTTGAAAGACAAAGAAAACTTCTTCTTCTACAGCTTTTATACACATACAGAAACATTGAGAGAGCTCCACCTAGTGGATATCAGTCAAAGTGAATGAAAGTTTACAAAAGACAGTGTTTAACTTAATACACAAATTTAACATGATTATTTAGAAAGAGTGTAATAATAATATTTCTCAACACTTCTTCTCACTCGCAATCAAAATAATTAGCAAACTGGTTTCACTCCAGCCATTAATCTCAATTTTGTGAATTTTTCTTTACTCAGTCCTTTTGTTAACATATCAGCAATCATGTCTTCAGTGCTGCAATACTTTAAGTCTATGACTCCACTTACAATTTGCTCCCGGATGAAGTGGTACTTAAGGTCAATGTGTTTTGCACGTCCATGAAATTTAGGATTCTTTGCCATAGAGATAGCAGACTGATTGTCCTCATACATCACCATTGATCCTGTTTGTTTGTCCTTTAGTTCTGTTAACAGTTGTCGCATCCAAACTGCTTCTTGAGCTGCGCTTGCCAATGCCATGTACTCAGCTTCAGCAGTAGAAAGAGCTACACATGTCTGTTTCTTACTTCTCCAACTCACAGCTGCTCCGCTGATTTGAAACATGTATCCTGATACAGATTTGCGATCATCTTGGTCTCCAGCCCAATCTGCATCTGAATATCCAACGCAATCCTTTGGCTTGTCCTTGCTATACATCAGGCCGAGATTGAGAGTGCCATTTAGGTATCTCATGATTCGTTTGACAGCAGTCCAATGTTGTTTTGTGGGTTTAGCAGAAAACCTTGCAACATTGTTCACAGCATAAGCAATGTCTGGTCTTGTTCTGGTTGACAAATAAAGCAAACTACCAACAGCAGACTGAAACTGTGTCTGATCTACTCCTTCTTCTTCATCAGAATGTTTTAAGAATTTCATGTTCATGTCTACTGGTGTGCTTATTGGTTTTGAATTTTCCATTCCAAATTTCTCCAACAGAACTTTTGCATATGTTGCTTGACCTATCCAGATTTCTTCAGTGTCTGGTTTTTGGACAATTTTCACTCCTAAAAAATGAGTAAGTTCACCCATGTCCACAGTCTCAAAGTGTTTTGCAAGCATTTTCTTCACCTCCATCATACGTTCATCATTTTTTCCAGCTAGGAGAATGTCATCAACATAAACAGCAATAATGAACATCTCACCTGTTGCTGCAGTATAAATGCAAGGATCAGCTGTAGTTTGTACAAAACCAATCTTCTTTAGCTGTTCATCTAGAACAATGTTCCAACACCTTGGTGATTGCTTTAGTCCATAGATGCTGCGATTTAGTTTGCACACTAAATGTTCTTTTCCTTTAATGACAAACTCTTCAGGTTGTTGCATGTACACTTCCTCCTTTAGATCTCCATTTAGAAAGGCTGTCTTGACATCCATTTGATGCAACTTTAGTCCATACTGTACAGCCTGAGCAATTATTGTTCTGATTGATTCAAATCGAACTACTGGACTAAATGTTTCATCATAGTCTGATCCAAATCTTTGTGAATAACCTTGTGCAACCAGGCGTGCTTTATATCTTTCAAACGATCCATCAGCATCAACTTTGACTTTGAACACCCATTTACTGCCAACTGCTTTTCGATCATTTGGTAGCTCTACCAGTTTCCACACATTGTTTTCATACAAAGATTTCATTTCTTTCTTCATGGCTTCCTTCCATTGTGCTTTGTCTGGACTGGCTAATGCTTCTTTCACAGTTTTAGGTTCAGTTGTTTGGTTATTAGTGAGTGTTACCCATTCTCCATAAAAGTCTGGTGGTTTTCTCACTCTTGTTGATTTTCTAATGATCTCTTGATTCACAACCTCTTCACTACAAGGTTCTTGACAGTCAAATTCCACATACCGTATCATCTTGTCCTCCACAGGTTCCTTCTCAATTTCACATTCTGACTCATTGAACATAACATCTCGACTGTAGAATACCTTGCTGAATTTTGGATCATAGAGACGATATCCTTTTGTTTCCGCTCCATAGCCTAAAAGGATACATTTCCTGGCTTTGAAATCCAATTTCTTTCTTTCATCCTTGGGGACATGTGCATATGCTGTACATCCAAATACACGTAAATGATCAACTTTAGGTTTCTCACCTGTCCAGGCTTCAAAAGGAGTCATTTTTTTCACCAGTTTTGTTGGACTTCGATTCCTCAGGTACACAGCTGTTGACAATGCTTCTGCCCAAAACTTTTGAGGTAGCTTTGTATCTGCTAACATTGATCTCACCGTCTCCATCAGCGTCTTGTTCATTCTTTCAGCTACTCCATTTTGTTCAGGAGTCTTTGGTACTGTGAGTTCATGTCGAACTCCTTCTTTCCTCAGATACTCTTGAAACTCCAATGAGGTATATTCCCCTCCATTATCTGTGCGTAACACTTTAAGATGTCTTCCAGTAGATTTTTCTACCATGGCTTTCCATTCTAGAAACTTCTGAAAAACTTCACATTTCCGCTTCAGAACATACACCCATACATAATGAGTATTCTCATCAATGAATGTCAGGAAATATTCAGCTCCACTCAAGGATTTTTCATTCATTTTCCCACATACATCACTGTGCACTAATCCAAGTGGTTCTACCACTCTCTTGTGATCACTTTTTGTAAATTTACTGCGATGATGCTTTCCTTTAGTACATGGCTCACAGAAGTCTATGTCTTTAGAGACATCAAAATCAAAGCCATCCACTAGATTCTCATTGCACAGTTTTTTCAGATTTTGAACTCCTAAATGACCATAACGTCTATGCCAAATCTGTTCCTTATTTTCTTTCTTCAGATTTACATTAGCATTTTCAACTTTCTGTTCATTTTTCTTACAGTTCACATAATAAAGACAGCCTTCTTTCGTTGCAGTAGCGATTAGCTTTTGACTTGTATCAATAATATAACATCTGTCTTCTGTGAATTTCACTTTTTTTCCAGATTGTGTTGCCTTTGACACACTCAGTAAATTATATGACAACTGTGGTACATACAGCACATTGTTCATTTTACACACTTTTGTCTTACCCTCAGGCAGTGTCATATTCAAATGTACAACTCCACATCCAGTCGCTTTAACTGAGTAACCGTCTCCCAGTGTAACATCTTGTGAGGGTTCCATGCTATTAAACTCAACAAATTGACTTTTGTCATTACACATATGACAGGTTGCTCCTGAATCTACAATCCAGCTGTCCATTCTCTCATTAGAACTTGTGAACAGTGAATGACTCACCATTAGTCCAACACTTTCACTATCAGAGCTGCTGTCTTGTGTTTTCACTTGAGCCTTATTTGCTTTGTGTTGTTTATAGCCCAACCTCTTACTCTCTTTGCTGAAGTCCATGCATGTTGAAGATTTGTTAAACTCTCTGCAGTTACGCCTGATATGGCCATATTTTCCACAGCAGTGGCACTTAGGACCTTTTCCTTTCAAGAAATGTTTTACATTCAAACCTTTAACACTATTACTGTTGTTTTCAGCATCACGTTCTCTCATTTTGCGTTCTTCGTGCAGCAAACGTTCTGTGACAACCTCCATTCCAGGTACTTCTTCACTCGCTTCAAGTGCTGTGACCAATACATTAAATGAATCAGGTAAACTTGCCAGCAAGTGCACTACACGATCTTCTTCTTCAATGTGATCTCCCACAACAGATAGTGCATTGAATGTTTCAGTTAATACTTTAATGTGCTCTTGAACTGAGTCTCCGTCTTTCAATTGCAATGAGTACAGTTTACGTCTCAATGCTAGCTTATTTGCCCAAGTTTTCCTCTGAAACTGATCAGATAACTTTTTCCAAACAACAGTAGGATCTTCAGGATCTCCAATCAAATAGAGCAGTGATGGTTCAATAGACAATACTATGGTAGCCAGTGCTCGATCTCTTTTAGCCATGTAAGCCTTCACCTTACCTTCATCTCCAAGAGGAGCATCTTCTATACCATTTACTAAGTCCCACAGTCCATCTCTCATCAACGCCATTCGACATTGCACTTTCCATGTAGGATAATTTGATTCATTTAGTGAAACAAACACTACTGTCTTTGATTCAGAAGCCATTTTTCCTTCTCTTCTCAAGATCCTTTTTCAAGTTGTCCTTAATAAGCTTTTTAGCACATTCACTGCAACATCAACGTTTCTGGGCCCATAACCTGTTGATTAATAATGACTCAGAAAAATAGTTCATGCAAAAACACACCGGCAAAAGTGTGTCACATTTACTTGGTTTTGAAAGACAAAGAAAACTTCTTCTTCTACAGCTTTTATACACATACAGAAACATTGAGAGAGCTCCACCTAGTGGATATCAGTCAAAGTGAATGAAAGTTTACAAAAGACAGTGTTTAACTTAATACACAAATTTAACATGATTATTTAGAAAGAGTGTAATAATAATATTTCTCAACAGATGGGTGGGAGAGACGCAGGCGGCAACTGTCAAAACAGAACCTGTCAAACACGAGCTGTCAATAAACATGACAGCATACGCTTGACATAAAACACACACAGGAAAAACAAACCCGCTAAATGACATGTCATAAAACGATTACACACTCGCTGTCTAAAGTAGACAGCTTTTACACCGGTTGATTGATAGTCCCTCCCCCTGTCAAACACGAGCTGTCAGAACACGACCTGTCAGGGGGTGGGGGAGGGGGTCATAAAAGTTTGATGAATGGTGGCCCGTTATAACTACTTCAGTGTAATGGGATTAGCTAGGGATATGACACAGGCCTTAAGTAAAGGGGTGGGGACAGGATCGAGCTGACAGTTTGAAGAGTTGGACTTAACAATGATGTCGGTGATAGTGGTAGAGTCAATAGCGGCAAATTGGGAGAGCTGTGGGCCCAAGGGTGGAGGAGTAGTTTGTGTGCTAACATGGGTGTTTGTAAATTTGGGTGATTTTGTCATCAAAGAACTGTAAGAAAGCCTGGCATTGTTCAGGGGTTTTAGAGCAGGCAATGACAGGGGGTTTGAGAAGTTTGTCTACAGTCCTAAATAAGGTTTTTGGCCTGGACAGGGAGGAGCTGATGAGTGATGAGTAGTAATTTGAGCGGGCAGTGTTGAGGGCGTCCCTATAGGTCTGGGTATGTTCAGTGTAGAGCAAAGAATGGATTGTAAGGCCAGTTTTTTTTATATAGCCGTTCGAGACGGCGGCCCTTTGCCTTTAGATGCCTGAGCTCAGGGGTAAACCAGGGACACCTACGGTTTGTTGGTACAAGCCTAGACCTGACAGGGGCTAAGCCATCAATCAGGCTGTTCAGGGAGTCATTGTACCAGGTTATCCGGGGATTTGTTCTCATCCAGGGCAGATAACGGTGAGGCCTGTATGGAGGCAGCTAGCATACCTTTCCAGGTATCTTACGGTAATGTTACTAGGTCATCTTTACTGGAACAATCCCAGAACATCTATGGGAGATTTTTGCGTTCACACACATGCCTGTCTGCCAATTTTACGGATATTTTCTGGGAACAAAGTACTGTGTGAATGAGGTTATACTTTACTCGATTACACGAAAACCGATGCAAGCACTTACACAGTTTGGTGGTAAAGCAAGTGGGTGACTGTTACCTTAAGATAACTCTAACAATAAAATGCATACTTTTCAAGACATTTGCATTTATTCCTCCTATAGCACTCTTTTATATAATAAATGTATAACTAACGATGCAAAGAAGAATTAATATTGTTTATAATGCACAGCCAGACACATTCAGGAATGCAGCAACATATAAGACCAGATGTTTTATGTGCTTACATAAAGTACTGTATGCCTTGTGGACCTTTTTGATTGTTTATCCAATATACACGATTGTTCATGTTTGCCATAGGCACCTAAATTTAAATATAAAAATGTGATCGTATGATTAATTAAAATTTTTGGATGTTTCAATTTAGGTGATCCTAAAGCAACAAAAAGGAACCTTGGACAGGAAGAAGTGGTGTCCAGATGTTTGAAAGGCGGTGTTGACATGTTCGGGACAGGAAACAAAGGCAACAAAGAGGAACCTCTAAGGTTTAAAGGTGCTGTTTGCAGAGACGAGTGTAGGAAACAAAGACAGAAGACCTGACGAGAATGTTTTATGATTACAGGTTTTTTTGTTATGTACATGCACATTATTATTATTTACAATATATTTCTAAGATACATAAATATGTGACCTTGTATATGAAATCCAGGCTACTGTCTTAACATCTAATGACATCTAAAGTTTGATTTCACTGATTATCATTCACTTCAGTCTTTGGCATGACCTTACTCAGTCGATATTGAAGATGTCAAGATTATATTTTTACAGAATGTTTTCTGTATTGTGTAGGATGATTTTATGTAGAAAACAGAAAAACACATAGAAATTCTTTAATGGGTTTTCACAGGCCATGTCCCATTTGTACAACATATGTGAATTATCTTGAGACTAAAACTTCTGAAATCCAAATTGTAATATTTTATCATTTCAAATGCAGCCACCCTTTGCCTAAAATTTGAAATAATGTCCATGTATTATGGGCTTGAATCACTTTATTTAGTAATCACTTTATTTTATAATTTTGTCCAAGTTATTTGAAAAAAAAAAAACAATTCAATTTTAGTTTTATATTGGAATACATTTATATGTTGGCACTATATTTTTGTCCACAAACGTAATTAAATTTTTTTCTTTACCTTAAGGTAAACCATTTTGAACAGTAAGAAATATTTTGGTTAAGTGTTTTAAAACGTTTAAACAGTAGTAGTATAGCAGTGTATTTTATATTTTATGCGTGACACATCTAAGTTACTCTGTTACTGATTTATCCAAGTTGTTTATGTGTTATATTTGTCAAATGAATAAATTTGCAACGGGTATTGAGAGTGGTGTACTTGTTTTTAGTTATTAGTGCACAGAAGCACATTATTCTGGATAAGTGTCAATGAATAAGGGTTTAAATTAATAAATAAATGCCCGGTAAAGCCAGCGAAAAACGCTGAAATTCCATCGTTTAAACATCGGCCCGAGGGCATTTGCGACGAGATGCTGACATCTAGACGACATCTTCCCAATGAGCAAACGCTCCCTGAGCGACATCTTGCCAATGGAACTTTGGAAGTCGGGACAACGTCGGCCAGATGTATGTGTGCTGTCTGGGGAGTTTTGTAGTGTAATCCAGGCAAAAATAAGTCAGTTTACATTACTTGTGGGAACCTAAATGTTGTTAAACAGTGTAATTCACAACAAAGTTGTGTCGTGTATTTCAAGACACAATGTCCACATCAGGTGTGTCGAACTGCAAGCATGTTAAATTCGTTAAATAAACCATTATGGTACAGTTGTTTTGATTAAAGGGTGCTGGTTTGCATGGGACGTATCAGCGGATGCTTGTGTTCACTTGGAGGGGTGTAAATAAAGCTGAATTGAAGCTGAAACTGCAGAAATGTGTATTCAAATGGGGGCTGCACGCTTTTATCTCTTAAGTTTAATTTGTCGGATAAGGTTAGGTTTGTTGCCAGGATTAGGTTTGTTGCTGTGCGATGAACACGAAGGGAACATATTCTGAGGAACATTCATAACCAAACCGTTCGTGAGCCCCATTCACGTCTGTAGTATTCTTTTTCCCTATACTGTGGAAGTGAATGGGGCTCATGAACGGTTTGGTTACAAACATTCCTCAAAATATCTTCCTTCGTGTTCATCAGAACAAAGAGATTTATGCAGGTTTGTGACAACATGAGAGTGAGCAAATGATGACAGACTTTTCATTTTTAGGTGAATTATCCCTTTAAATGTTGTTAAACGGTGCATTTCACACTAAAGCTGTGGTCGCGCAATCTAGACAAAATAAAACAAGTTATTAAACCGTTTAATTCACAACAGAGTTTTGTAGTGTAATCCAGGCAAAAATAAGTCCGTTTACATTACTTGTGGGAACTTAAATGTTGTTAAACAGTGTAATTCACAACAAAGTTGTGTCGTGTATTTCAAGACACGATGTCCACATCAGGTGTGTCGAACTGCAAGCATGCTCTCCTCACTGAACCAATGATCAGCCTGCCTGTATTAACCATAACCAAGATGCCGGATTCACACAAGGAGCTTTAACAACCTTGTTACTGAACAAAGTAACAACCAGCTACAACCTTGGTCCAATTCTCAGCTACTGCAATGTTTCAGTAAATCACAGATTTTAGAATGGCTGTTGAAGCTGTCTGTGTGATAAACCAAATTTGGGCAGATTCTAAAAGCATCAACTCAATGTTTGTGCCTTGCCTGGCAGCAAGTCCTCTGTGGCGCTCCCTGCCACCTGTAAGTCGTGGTTATTCTTGGTTATGACAGCCAATTAATTTTCCTGCTGAAACCAAGATTTGCAAGCAAAGGCCAATCAGGGTTCCCGGCTGAAACCAAGCTTTGCAAGCGACGGCCAATCAGCGTACCCGGCTAAAACCAAGATTTGCAAGCAATGGCCAATCAGCGCTCCTGGCTGAAACCAAGATTTGCAAGCAAGGGCCAATCAGCGCTCCTGCCTGAAACCAAGATTCGCATGCAATGACCAGTCAGCGCTCGTATCGTTATCATGAACCTGTCTGCTAGTAACAACCAAGAATTGACCAATCAACGTCAAGAGCCCCCCAGAGCTTGCGAATTACGGTCGGAGAAACATCTTCAGGTAAGTCACTTTTTATCAACAAAAATAAAGTAGCAAATATTTTAAATTGTTTTAAACGAAAAACCTCTAGCACAGACTAGCTTTGTAATTTAGGTAATTAATACAAACTAATAATTAAATGTCAATTGTTATTATATATATATGTATATATGTGTGTGTTGTTGCAATCGTTATAACGTTACTGTAATTAAACTTATATGTTTTATAGATTTACTGAGCAATCAAAACAAAGTATAACGTTACAGTTTACTACATCTTTACTACAACTTCGTACACAGTAAGTTACATGCTTCTATTTTTAGTACAGTAGCAAATATTTTTAATTGTTTTAAATGAAACACCTGTACCGTTAGCCAGGCTAACATTAGCTTTGTAATTAAGGTCACTAATACAAACTTTTAATTAAACATCAATTGTTATTTATTCTGTTGTTGTAACTGTTATACTGTAAGTTAATTTGTATGTTTTATCAATTCACAGAGCAATAAAGTATAACTGTAAGTTACTACAGCTTTACTACAGCTTTGTACACAGTAAGTTACATGCTACTATTTTTAGAACCTTTAAGTGTATTTTGATGCTAAACCTACTTGTTTTAGCTAAATCAATTGTAAATGCATGATTTAAGGTTAAATGCTTTACTTGTAACATTATTAGAGCTTACTCTGGAATATAATGCTGATATGTTAGTCAACATTTTAAATCTGTTGGAAAAATATACATATATATTTATATACATAGAATATAAAATCAACACTGTAAAGTGATCATGAGTAAATATGTGCAATTTCTGCGTTAATAATGTGATTTTTTTGTCAAAACATGAAATATAAACAGTCAGAGTCAATATGTTTGTTATCAGTCATCAAAATAATATCAATCTGCACTAGTTTTCTATTTTAGATGAGGGACTGTTATGAATGTTATGGAAGTGACAAAAAGACACACGTTTTTGAGAGAAAACATTTGTAGGATTTCAGTGAATTATTTTGCACAAACCAGAAGCCAAAAACAGAACAAATGGAGAAGGGATGACTCTTTTTTTTAGAACAAAAACATTGCATTTAAATGTAATTTTCATGTGTGCATTAAAGAGGAATATGTACTGTTATGGATGTGACAATTCTGAAATGGTTTTTATATGATTATGAAAAAACATACTTAAATGCTTTAAAATCTTTAAGAAAGAGACCTCCACGGGTATAAAAACCACCAAATTTTGACAACTAAGCTATAAATGCAGTGAAAATCTTTGGTAAAAAAATGTTCATGGTAAGGTTAGCATTTGTAAGGAATTGCCCATATAGTAATGTAATTTACACAGCTGGATTACCAAATGTGTTTTCTGTTTCTCTGTAATATTTATATCTTCATTTTTTAATTCAGATGGAGCCTCGCTTCAGGAGACGGGCTGATGGCAGCCTGAATCTTTCGGACACACTGGAAGCAGCAAAGGTGAAGGAAGCCAACAAAGGAAAGCCTTACACAAGACCCCTGTCCCCGGAGGCTGTGCTGGACAAGGCCAAGAAAAGTCAGCACCATGGAGATCCAGCTAACAGAAAGCACTTGCTGGGTTTCTTTGAAATCCAGTTTGGTATCTTTCGTGGGCAAACATTCAGGTGGGTGGCAAAAAATGCACTAGGGTATGCTGCTTACCTGGTTGCATCTATGAAGAGTTCCCAACTTGGTTGGGAAGTTGCCTGACCAAAGAACCCTGACCAAGACCATAAAAAGGATGGTTTCCCCCATCAAAACCACACCTTCTAAGCAAACACTTATGTGTAAAATAGTTGGTTTGTTTTTAGTATTTGTTGCTGTTCAGGAGTCATGTTTAATTGTCCTGTGTTTTGTTTTGTAGCTTTGGCCCAGGCACGTGCACGCCCCTCTGCCACCCTCACCCACCCAACTGTGTCTATTGAGGGAGCCACAGGGCCCACAGCCACCCTCACCTACCCGACTGTGTCCAGTGAAGCCGCTGCAGGGCCCTCAGCTACCCTAACCCACCCCTCTGTGTCTACAGAGAGAGATGACAGCACACTGCTGGCAGAGGCAACTATGTTTGAGGAGGCACATGTCACATGTGGCATATTATGTCAATAAAGATTTTCAATCAATTTTTCAATCAATCAATCATGTACATTTATACTTATTTAAAACATACAAAATATTCAAGTTTCCTTTACAGGCATAATAAAGTAAAGTAAAACAATGGGTGGGTTGCACCAACTAAGATTAGGCCCAAACATTAAATCTTGTTTAAAAATAAACAGGGTTACATTTAAATTGTCTTTTTGATCCAGGTTTAAATGTTACATTAAACCTAGATTATCTGTTGCTCCAGTACTTTAAACTTTGTTTTCAATCTCAGTTAGGGATTAACTTTAAATGTGCATAGTAGGTTTACATTTTTTTTTTACAATTAAATGTGTGGATAAATGATCAGAAACAGACACTGCGAGCGTGGTGGTGCTATTCAAAGATGCGTTTCTTAAAATGTCTCAACAGAGTAAATTTAGCGGCACATTAAGATATTTTATTGGCTTTGAATTATCAAGTCCGGGATACAGTACATACATAGACTTTTTTTTAAATACACAGGATAGAGGTCGATCACTCAAAAAGTATATTAATAGCACAGAGAATGAACAGACACGGCGGCATGACAAATGCGCTGGCTTGTTTCCTGCCACATTGCTCCGTTAATCAATACAATAGACTGTTTTAATAGATTGTCAAATGTTATTATTTTGAATCAACCCTTTACATTTCCGATTCATGTAGGTAGTGATTTATAATACAAAAATTACTTTTCCTTTGCCTGCATAAACTGTTTATTTTCTTTTGAATAATAACGTCAACATTGTTGCTGTTTAATTACAGCAATTTCATCGTGCCGGACAAAATAAATCACAGATGAAGGGTGTAGTTAAGGTTTTAATCTAAGATTTGTTAATCTGTCTTTAAATTGAAGTAGTGCAACACAAGTCAAATTAAAATTAAACTAAGATCAACAAACCCTGGATTAGCTCTAAACTGTTTTTCAAACTCTAGGTTTAATTTAAGCCTTGTTGGTGCAACAATGTGAATTAGTGTTTATGTTTTTTCCAGCACAACGAGTCTGTCTTCCAGCTGGATGGATACACACCCTGCCTGAAGTGGACCAAAGGTGGATTTCCAAGGCCCTGTTCAGATGGATGTCATTCTAACATCAAAACTTGCATGTGACTTTCAGGTAGTTGCATGCGTCAACAAGGTCTGGGAAACAGCAGCAGCCAGATCCAGCGCAAGCTGCAGGAGCGTCATGCTGAGGTCTGGTTGCAAAAAACAGTTCAATATCTTACAGATTGCAAGGGGATTGCCAGTGCTGTCACATCAAGCCTGATACTGCCTGTGTCATTTGAACCGCTTCCTACAATGCCTTCTGTCCCTAAGCACCGGTGGCTGATGCAGGTCTATGCCCAGGATGTCCTGCAACGGCTGGATGAGATCAAGGCCGCTTTAACATCACAATATGGTCGGATCTTAAAATTGGATTCTACAAAAAAAGTGGCCAGAAAACTAGCAGGACCCAGCTATGGCACCGCTGCCTCGGCAACCAATGTTGGAAATGAGCATGGACAGGTGATCATGTCTGTGCTTACAGCAAGTGAGGGTTTTGGTCTTGGGCCAATGATTGAAGGCCTTATTAGGAGATACAGAGTGGCTGGGGTAGCTCCTCACGAGGTAATGTATGTCGACCGAGACTGCTGTGGCAACACTCTTCTGAGGAGGATGTTTGAAGAGTGGGAGCAAATGACCATCCGGTTGGATATATGGCACTTTATGCAGAGATTTTCTGTGGGTTGCACCACCGACTCTCACCCGTTATATGCCACATTTATGAGTCACCTCAGCCACTGTATTTTCATGTGGGACCAGGACGACCTGACGGCCCTGAAGATGGCAAAGCGTGCAGAGCTAGAAGCTGACTGGAGACCATCATCTGAAGCTGATGTACTGCGCCGTATCAGCCGTAGCGAGCTAGCCCTACATTGCAGGAGAACCACTCGTGGGACCAAGGAGACCCTGACGATGATTGAGAGCCTCATTCAGGCCTTTGAAGGAGATGCTGATCGTGACACTCTAGGAGACCCACTAATAAACTCAGCCCGGATGAGTGAGATCATAAAGTCCCTGCGAAAGCATGTGGCCTATATCCAGGATCCTCAAGGTGTGCAGCTCTACATGCAGACGGGCACTTTTATGAGGGGAGGGCACCGTCTGCCAACTTACCGCTGTGCCAGAGGTTCTACTTCGCTTGAGTCTTTTCACCTGCACCTCAACAGATTCATCCCAGGTAAGTAATTTTAGTCACAGAATTTTTTTAATAAGATTTTACTTAATTATATATTGAAATAATTATGAGAATAGCAAGAACAGTTATTTATGTATTTATATGATTTTTTTTAATGTACAGGCACGCTGGCAAGTGACACCTTTTTTCAGGCATATCTTTTGGATGGACTTGCAAGGTGGAATGAGGACCGGGCTGTGGCAGCAACAACTGATGAGCAGCAGCCACAATCCTACAGTCATCTTCTCCGTCATGCTGCCAATATTCTTGCAGAGGAGGTCATGGGCATGAAAATCAGCCCTTATGTTGGGCCGAGAAAGTACACTGGTAAATAACTGTTTGTTGTTTTTGGTGACAATTACACACACACACACACACGCACACGCACGCACACACACGCACGCACGCACGCACACACACACACACACAGTGTTATAATAAAGAGTAATAATATAATATTCTGGTATATTATCTAATTGTCATTGTTTTAATATTTTAAAGGTGAACTTATCGGAGTAGAATATCTTTACCAGCAAACTGGTAAAGTTCTGCAGGACTACAGATTGGCCATTGAAGAGTCTGAGACCACTGAGGTTGCTATAGAGGTGGAGGAAGCTTATGATGAACTTGAGGAGTTTCAAGGCATCACTGTCCCCACCTTTGACACAGAGCGGATACCTTCTGCTGCTTCACAAGCATCAGTGTCTGCAGCATCATCTTCAACCCCTCCGGCAACCAGACCCAAGTCATCATTTGTGTCCCCTACATCACCAGTGAGATCTCCTGTCACCATCTCTACGTCATCACTGTCTGTGGTCCCTCCAATACCAGTCACATCTTCTGTTTCCAGCTCACTGCACACTCAGCCAGCACTATCTCCTGGCGCACATAGCTGTGAGTTTCACCAAAGTATTTTTATTGAGAGTTGTTGAAGTCCAGAAGCTCGCCCGTCACGTGATTCACGGAGATTTCAGTTAGTTCCTAGAAGCCCATAGTGAGCCATTGAAATACATTGAGTTAGAGGCAAAGAGCTGTGATTTTTCTTAATTTATAGTCAAGAAACTTATTTTTTTTACAATATTTATATATCACATCAAAATGTGAAGGGAGTATTGTTATGTAGTTATATAAACAATGTTTTTTGACAGATTAAATTCACCAATATAGGAAGATTTGTATGGTCATCTGCTGGTATGTCCCTTGTTTACATGTTTTACGCTGCCTTTAGTAACTTTAAAGCTTTAAAATGCATCACACTGTGTACTAATGTAAGTTTATGCCTGTTAATAATATACAAAGTGAATGTGCTGTGTATGTAACTCATACTGGTTTAATTAATTAATATACAAAGCACAACATAAAAAAGACTTACAAAGCACTTTGTTTAATTTATTATAAATTATAATAATATTTCTGGCTTAGTGTAGTTTTCTTTTTGTTGTTAATATCGTTGTAATTAGTTGTAATAATCTGATGGGAAATAACATCATCACTTTAAATGATTACTAATCTCTTAACTATGCAAGTATACATTTGACAAGTTATTAATAAATTAATTTATTTTATTTATTAACCAGCAAAACCACAGTGTCAAAAACACTCCACCCATACGTTTGATGCATCAATATGCATTTTATACCAGCATCACTTTATTTAATAGCCTCTCTAATTACACAATATTTACAATAATGGATGAATCTGCATTAAGAAAACAAAATTTACCAATAAAAGGCTGTTTGTGGTTTGTTGTGTGTTGCTAAAGTTATTCACAGCTTGTCCTAGCCTACCAATATTAGACCCCGAAGCCATTTGTTTTGAGAATAATGGCTGGCTGATGAAGTTATTGGCTGGCTAGCCGGCTCAGCCGAAACCTAATTGGCTGCTGCAGCCGCCAAACTTTTCATAGCTGCAAATGGCTGAAGCTGCCACATGTCTACAGATGTCTACGTTACTGATTAACAGTGTTGGGAAAATTACTTACAAAGTGTAATACATTATATATTACAAATTACTGTAATTTGAAAGTAATTAGTCACATTACAATATTACTGTCTCTGAACTGTAATGAGTTACGTTACTTTTGAGTTACTTTAATCAAAATAACAGAAGTATGACTAGGCATTATAAAATGTTAAAATGTAGTTTATTGCTGCATAAATCTAGAAGTTATGTGTTTGCCCTCGAGCTGAATAGACACAGTGAAGACTTATGGCAAAATACAATAACAATCACTGTCAGAATTATAAACATAGACAAATGATCTGGTAAAAGTCTGGTAAATTATGGTACACAATCACATAACCAAAAACAATAGAGCTAGAGCCCACTATAATGCTACCTATAGACTAATAACATGGCAAAACACGCAACCTCTTTTCATTTCTATTCTTTAATTCACTTTTAATTCAGATTCACAGCACAAACCTGGCATGCACTGGGTTGAATGAATGAATGAATATAGGTTCCCATACAAAGGTTGGTAAAAACTTTTAACATTGATGTTTAAAAGTCTACACTAATTTTACGTTGTAGTTTTGGTTGCTGTTTGTAATAAAACTGTAGATAGCATAGCAATAGCCTAGCAATCTATTATGTATCTGGACTGTAACCATAGCAACGTTAGCTTACCTTGTCATTGCTGGTGTGATATGGATTTTACTGGCAAGCTTTATAAAAGTCTCTTTACTTCTGGGGTTCAAGCAGCATGGGAGACCGATAGAAAGAAACTTTCTGTTGCTTTTACTTAGTGCTCTCATTCGCAGAATTATGCGTGTGCGGCGCTACCGGACCTGATTGCGACCACTCTAGTCAATGTTATACAGCCACGGACTTCCCAGAAGCGGCTCTTATAAGAAACGCGTCTATATTTGACTTCACCGATTTCAAATCGCAGTTACAATACAAAATTAAAGTAAAAATGAACATGCTGCATACAGCACCCTGAAACAGACATACAAACGTTATTTTACCCGCAGCTTTTTCCTGTGTGGATGCTGGTCGCGCGCATTGGTCAAAAATAAAAATAACACGGTCTATTTTTGAAATGTATTGTCGTGACGCGCACGTTACTAATGCATCGCTTCTTCTGTACAGAAAACGAGCAATTTTAATTTCCCAATCCGAAGACTGCAGCCTCCGGAGGTCGTATTTTACGCTGCCTACGTCATCAACACTGTCTTATTTCAAAATATCAACAATTATAAAGTTTATTCTTATTATAAGTTAATCGTAAATTGTTGTAATATGCGTATGGCTTGCGAATGTAATGCTCAGTTAACTTAAATAAACCAGGCTTGATGACGTATGCAGCCTGCATATGCGACCTCCACAGGTTGCAACCCCTCTGTGTATTGTAGCAACGAGCGAGCACAAGACTGTGCTGTTATGAAACCAATCGGAAAATAGATCTCGTGTATTGTTTATATATTTCGTGTGTGTATGTCTTTATTTGATAGAATTATTATTTGATTGCAAATAATTCTAGCCGGCTCAGCCAAACTTTATCAGCTGGCGGCTCAATTTGGCTTAGGAAATTATTGGCTGATGGCGGCTGAACTTCTAAATGGCGCAAATGGCGGCGCCTGGCGGCGGCTTCGGGGTCTAACCAATATAGTTTTCTAGTCTATTGAGTAAGATTGTGTGATCTATTGTGTCAAAGGCTACACTAAGGTCCAGTAATATAAGAATTGAGATTTCACCACGATCGGATGTTAATAGGAGGTCATTTGTAACTCTAAGCAACGCTGTCTCTGTGCTATGGTGGGGCCTGAATCCTGATTGGAACTTTTCATATGTACTATTATTTGTCAAGAATGTGCGTAACTGGCTTGCCACTACCTTTTCTAATATTTTTGAAAGAAAAGGGAGATTTCAGATTGGTCTAAAGTTATTAAGCTCTCCTTGATCAAGCTGTGGTTTTTTAATCAGCGGTTTAATAACTGCTAGTTTGAAAGCTGTTGGAACGTATCCTATTTCTAGCGATGAGTTAAAGATATTTAGAACCGGGGTTGACACTACAGGGAATACCTCTTTAAGTAGTTTTGTGGGAACGGGGTCTAATATACAGGACGATGATTTGGATGATGTGACTAGTTTAGAGAGCTCATCTATTGTAGTAGGTTTAAATGAATCAAGATGTTCGTATGGTAGTCTAGTGTTAATTTAACTAATGGGTAGAGTGGTGGCTGCCTGGGTAGCTACGATGTTTTCCCTAATAGCCGAAATTTTGTTAGAAAAGAAGTTCATGAAGTCGTTACTATTGTGTTGAAGTTTACTATTGGTTTCTGTTTGTTCTTTGTTTCTAGTCAGTTTCGCAACTGTGCTAAAGAGGAAACGAGGGCTATTATGATTCTCATTTATAAGCTTGCTAAGATATGTAGATCTGGCGGTTTTAATAGCCTGTCTGTAGTGTTTAACACTCTCTTTCCATGCTGCACGCCATACTTCTAACTTTGTGCTTCTATAATTTCTTTCCATTTTTCTAGCTGCCTTTTTAAGGGCTGCAGTGTGATGGTCATACCATGGAGCTGGCGGTTTTTCTTCGAATCTCTTTTTTCGAATGGGAGCAACGGCATCCAATGTGTTAGAACAGACATTGTTTAGGTTTTCTATTACAATATCTAGATCGTCACAGTTATCTGCTACATGTTTCATTTGGGACAGGTCTGGAAGAGTGCTAATAAAGCTATCTTTAGTGGTGGAAATTATTGTTCTGGCTAGTCGGTAGCATGTTGTGGATTGAGTGATCCTATCTAGAAGTACAGTGTATGACACAAGGTAATGGTCAGAAACTGCATCACTCTGAGGTGATTTTTCGACGTCATTAATATTGAGTCCGAGTGACAGAATTAAGTCTAATGTGTGCTTACGAGTATGTGTTGGCCCTGTCACGTTTTTTCTAATATTGAGAGAATTTAGAACATCCATAAACGCACGTCCTAATGCATCTTTTTGGTTATCCACATGAATATTATAATCACCAACGATAAGAGCTTTATCTACAGTGACTACAAGCTCAGACAGGAAATCTGCTATTTCTTTAACCCTCTAGGCGCCACGGTCGACTTTTGTCGACAAGATGCGTCACTGAATGTAACTGCCGATTTTGTCACATAGGGTGTCAAATTTCGTTCATTCGCCCCCTCCACTAGATGGCAGACATGTAATACTTTATACCGGACTCAGAAAAACATCATGCTTCTATACAAACTCTTAGAGCAAGTGCGCATTGAAGTGCGCAACAGCATAGCTAGTGTGCAAGTGAGTCATTTTATCAGAGCGATAACCTCACCGAGTTTTTTCAATAAATGATCATATAATGGCATCAAAAAAGCTTACCTGCAATGAAGTGTTGGGTCTTATATTCGCTGACAATGATTCTGAAGGGGAATATCTGCCTTCAGAAGATGCTGGTGATTCATTTAGTGACCACGATTCAGTCGCGCCCCTGCTTTGCAATCGTGCAGCTGGCAAAGTGAAAGTGTAGCTATACACCAAGCACATGATGAATCCTTTGCCCAATGTCAGTGGTGGGAATGTTACACGGGGTCGGAGAATTCATCGGGTTAGCAGGCGTGTTACAGGTGTGGGGAATGAGGCTGGAGGTAATATGCGCGTCCAGTCTTTTTACCGTGCAAGCAATGTAGAGCGAGCTGCGTCTTCCCGAGCGGGCCCTGGGAGTCTGTCGGGCGAGCGGCCGACTTCCAGTGCTCCGTCCCGTGCACCTCATCACAATCACGGCGACAGTAAAGGCAATAGTCCCAGCTGTGCAAATTCTCTCCACTCGGGGCGCATGCGAGGCAGATCTGGCCATGCGGCTCGTAGCAGGAGCAGAGGCGGTGTTACACGGGGCAGAGGAGCCATTATGCATAACGTTAGTCTATCGACGCGCAGATCAGTTTGTTTACTACTTACTATTTACCTGAGCATTCAGTATTGTGCAATATAGCATACAGAAGGTTAGGGACATTTTGGGGGGAAAGAAGTGCTGCATTTTATCATTCAAACATGTGACTTTTCATGAAAATTCAAGATGGCTTCCACATATGACGTCATAATATGCAAATTTAATGGGACATTTTATTCCCCTCCATAAAGTGTGTCATCCTTAATATTTCTCTAATTTACAGAAAGTCTCTATCTCTTATCACGTTTAAGACATAGCCTTTTGAAAGTAACATGTCAAAATTAAACGTTTTAGAAAAAAACCTCTGGCGCCTAAAGGGTTAAGGAAATCTGCATGATTCCCGGAGGTCTATAGATTGTCGCTAAGGCAAAAGAAAGCTGTTTGTAGTTACGATCAGTTATTTCCATATTTAACAACATTAGTTCAAATGATTTAAATTTTAGTTCAGATTTTTGGTTTACTTTAAAAATTGTGTTGTATATTGTAGCTACACCACCCCCTCTCCCCTTTAATCGAGGTTCATGTTTATAATAATAGTCTTGTGGGGTGGATTCATTTAAACTAATGTAGTCGTCTGCTTTAAGCCAGGTTTCTGTTAAACAGAGTGCATCTAAGTTTTGGTCTGTAATTATTTCATTGACAATAGGTTCTTTATTGGTAAGCGATCTAATGTTAAGAAGGCCGAATTTTAACATTCGAGGTTCTATTGAACCAAATCGCTCCAAACATAATATGTCAGATTACAAGTTGCCCATAGATGGCTGCACGGTGGTGCCATCTTCCACGGTTAAGAATTTAGGCGTAATGTTTGACAGCAATCTATCTTTCGATAGTCATATCTCCAACGTCTGCCGCACAGCATTCTTCCATCTTAGAAATATCTCAAAAATACGCCATATGCTGTCTGCATCAGATGCAGAAAAGCTTATCCATGCTTTTATGACCTCTAGAATAGACTATTGTAACTCGTTACTCGGGGGATGCAATGAAAATCAGGTAAACAAGCTACAGCTGGTTCAAAACGCCGCCGCAAGAGTGCTTACTCGATCTAAAAAGTATGATCACATTAGTCCAATTCTGGCATCTTCACACTGGCTACCAGTTAAATATCGCATAAAATTTAAAATATTAATAATCACCTACAAAGCATTAAATGGCCGAGCGCCCTCGTATATTAAAGAATTACTATCAGAAACAATCCACCACGTAAACTGCGATCACAAAATTCTGGTTACTTAATTATCCCTAGAATATCAAAAGTGTCTAAAGGTGGTAGATCCTTTTCCTACTTGGCCCCTAAGCTCTGGAATGACTTACCAAAAAATGTTCGAGCATCAGACACAGTCGAGCAATTTAAATCTAAACTTAAGACATTCTTCTTTAACAAAGCATTCACATAGAATGTCCAATAAATGTACTTTTTCCCGCAGTAGTTATTTTGTCTAGAACAAAGCACTCACATACCTCATATGGGTAATTTACTCTTGCCGCAATAGTTAGCCTGTCTGGAACCGAGCTGAATTAAACCACTATAATGTATGACACTTGCATTAAATGCGAACGGCCCCTACGCTAATAGAATTCTGTTTTTGTCTCTCTGTCTCGTCCTCGACCCCGAGGACATTGAGACAAACAGACCCAGTTCCTGTTGCTGTGAAGGTCATCGCACCACTGATCTGTCCTTCAACGTGATGCCCAGCCGATGCGCGACCAACGACCACCGGCTGAACCAGTTTAATCCGCTTACCCGCTTCCTATCCCTACCGTGTCTATATATATATATATATAAATATTAATCTCTCCCTAGGGTTTTTTGTACGTCTAGGAGTTTTTCCCACCGGGTTTTCTCCTAAGGGGGTTTTTTAGTCCCAGGGAGAGTCAGCCAACTTTGGCTTAACTTAGCACTTTACTGTATACGTGACATTATTAATACGCTCGCTTACACGGTTTATCCATAGCCGCTTTATTCTACTTCTTTTACTATGTATTGATTTTCAGTGTTCTCCTCTACATCTACTCATGTAAAGCTGCTTTGCAACAATTGACAATTGTAAAAAGCGCTATATAAATAAAATTGAATTGAATTGAATCTGTTAATGTATTGTTTTCTTATTTTATATTAATCAGATTTGTACCAGATGTAACAAGCGGTGCTCTGTATTTATTTGTTCGGGGAACAGATACAGTTGAAATGTGCTGATATTTTGGTAAGATTGACTCGAAGTGCTGGGATATAAGTGGTCTTGACATATCACGGCAGCTAACAGACGGACGGTTAAGCCGATCCGTCTGTTTCCTGACCTGGGCCCTGGATAGTCAGACTATATCAGAATTAAGACTATTGATCAGATTTCTAGTGAGTATAGCACTTCCTTCGATGACGGATGAAGGCCATCTCGGGTTAGGAGGAATGGTCTTCCCCAGATATGCTTCCAGTTGTCTATAAACCCTACATTATGCTGAGGGCACCACTTTGACATCCAGCCATTGAAAGAGACTAATCTACTATGTGTTTCATCTCCCCGGTAGGTGGGGAGGGGGCCAGAGCATATTACATTGTCTGACATTGTTTTTGCAATTTCACACATCTCCTTAATAGTATCTTTGGTGATTTCCGACTGTCGGAGTCTGGTGTCATTCGTGCCGGCGTGAATAACAATCTTAGAAAACTTCCGCTTAGCATTAGCCAGCACTTTAAGTTTGGATCTAATGTCAGACGTTCTGGCTCCCGGTATACAGTCGACTATGGTGTTTGGTGCCTCAATGTTAGTGTTCCTGAGTATAGAATCTCCAATGACCAGGGCACTTTTAAAAGGTGTTTCAGCTGGTGTACTCCTTAGGGGATCGAATCTGTTAGAAACTACCGTAACGTTATGGGTCTTAGAACGACGCCATTTATGACTATGCCACCTGACAGTCACCCAGTTAGACCGCCGACTTGACTCTGATGTTGGAACCGAGCCATGTGTATTTTGATAAACACTATGCGCGCTCGGTACAGTATTTGTAATATTTAACTTAGCATCTGATGTCGGAACCGAGCCATTAGTCTTTTCGCTCGATAGATTATTTGCAACAGTAACATTAGCGGTTTTGCTATCCTCAACTAGCGTTCGGATGCGCGATTTTAGTTCAGCAACCTTCTCAGTTAACCTTAATACTTCAATACACTTAGTGCATGTAAACCCCTCTATGCTAACAGCAAAAGCTAAACTATACATGTGGCAAGTAGTACATGTTACAATAACAAGCGGAGTCTTACCGCTTTCATGCTGGGCGATGGCGTCTTCGTTTACCCGAACGCGGTCCCGGAGCTGCATCGCGTGGGGTGTTCGGTTGTGACGCGCCTCGGTCGCCTGCGAACGTCTGGGGCCAGGGTGATGTGGGGCATGCTGAATCTGCGAAGGCCAGGCAGCGGTTCCTCCACAGCTTTCCGATCGCTTTCATGTTGGGCGATGGCGTCTCCGTTCAGTCGTTCACGGTCCGTGAAGCTGCATCGCGTGGAATGCTCGTTTGTTGCACGCCTCTTTCGCTTGTGGACGTCCGAAGACGAGGTGAAGTGGGCGCTGTACCTCGCGTTGGATCTGCTAAAACTCCTCCACAGCTTCCCGCTCAGGTGAGGACAGGTCAGAAAAGCATATATCAGATGAATCCGCCATTAGATCGGAAAGATGCTAGCGGGCTATATGCTAACACTGGGTGTTTATTAGTGATAAATAGTTTCACGTGGTAGTACTGCTCAATAATCGTCACGGTAAAGTATTCCTATGTAAAACTAATAATTTATATTATATAAATAGGAATAAGATGGTAAAAAAAGCATTTTAGATGATGAACTCGATGGAGCTCCGATACAGTCTGTGTTTGTTTTAGTACTTGCTGTAATGAAATGACAGTCTTTCACAACTGCAAAGAAAACTTTAACATCTCAAGGAAGGATGAAGTTACTTGTTTTGTTAAGATAAAAGAGTAATTGCATGCAAGAAGCCTTCCATAAAAGTACTGGAGAAGAATGGAAGGGCAGATATGACCACTTTCATAGTCACTCAACCCCACTGGCCCAACCAGGATTCGGACATAAGGTCTTCCGCATGGAAGACAAAATCGTTACCCACTGCGCCACAGAGGACTTGCTGCCAGGGAAGGCACAAACATAGAGTCCAACAGCCATTCTAAAATCTGTGATTTACTGAAACATTGCACTAGCTGAGAATTGGACCAAGGATGTAGCTGGTTGTTACTTTGTTCAGTAACAAGGTTGTTAAAGCTCCTTGTGTGAATCTGGCATCTTGGCTATGGTCAATACAGCCAGGCTGGTCATTGGTTCAGTTAGGAGGATGTTAATCCAGACTATGCTGACAAAACAAAACAGTTGTTAAAATGTAGATGATTTCAATTGAATTAAGTCACACATATTGCATAAAAAGCAAAGCAGCTGACCACACAGTTCTAGGAGACCAAAACAACAGCAAAGAAAGCTTTAACATCTCAAGGAAGGATAAAGCTACTTGTTTTGTTAAGATAAAAGAAAAATTGCATGCAAGAAGCCTACCATGAAAGTACTGGAGAAGAATGGAATGGCAGATATGACCACTTTCATAGTCACTCTTTCATGGTCACTTTATGGTCAATACAAGCAGGCTGGTCATTGGTTCAGTTAGGAGGATGTAAATTCAGATAAAGCTGACAAAACAAAACAGTTATTAAAATGTAGATGATTTCAATTGAATTAAGTCACACATATTGCATAAAAAGCAAAGCAGCTGACCCCACAGCTCTAGGAGACCAAAACAACAGCAAAGAAAACTTTAACATCTCAAGGAAGGATGAAGCTACTTGTTTTGTTAAGATAAAAGAGAAATTGTATGAAAAAAGCCTACCATAAAAGTACTGGAGAAGAATGGAAGGGCAGATATGGCCACTTTCATTTATGTTCACTCCACCCCACTGGCCCTACCTGGATATAAAACTAAGGTCTTCCGCATGGAAGACAATAGCTTAACCACTGCACCACAGAGGACTTACTGGAAGGAAAAAGCACAAACATTGAGTTGATGCTTGTAGAATCTGCCCAACTCTGGTTTATCATACAGACAGCTTCAACAGCCATTCTAAAATCTGTGACTTACTGAAACATTGCACTAGCTGAGAATTGGACAAAGGATGTAGCTGGTTGTTACTTTGTTCAGTAACAAGGTTGTCAAAGCTCCTTGTGTGAATCTGGCATCTTCGTTATGGTCAATAAAACCAGGCTGGTCATTGGTTCAGTTAGGAGGATGTTTATCCAGACTATGCTGACAAAACAGTTTTTAAAATGTAGATGATTTCAATTGAATTAAGTCACACATATTGCATAAAAAGCAAAGCAGCTGACCCCACAGTTCTAGGAGACCAAAACAACAGCAAAGAAAACTTAACATCTCAAGGAAGGATGAAGCAACTTGCTTTGTTAAGATAAAAGAGAAATTGTATGCAAGAAGCCTACCATAAAAGTACTGGAGAAGAATGGAAGGGCAGATATGACCACTTTCATAGTCACTCAACCCCACTGGCCCTACCAGGATTCGGACTTAAGGTCTTCCACATGGAAGTCAAAGGCGTTACCCACTGCGCCACAGAGGACTTGCTAGTAGGCAGGGCACAAACATACTGGTTGTTACTTCCAGGAGCATTCTTATGATGAAACATGTCGTTTAAGGGCATATCCAGCTCAGAAAAGCATTATAGAATGAGAATTCAACATTTCAAGTTGGAATCAGATCGTGCATCGTAGCTCCGTCGAGTTCATCATCTAAAAGCTTTTTTTTACCATCTTATTCCTATTTATATAATATAACTTATTAGTTTTACATAGGAATACTTTACCGTGACGATTATTGAGCAGTACTACCACGTGAAACTATTTATCACTAATAAACACCCAGTGTTAGCATATAGCCCGCTAGCATCCACAAACGGTGGAGGCTGAAGCTAGCATTTTCCGATCTAATGGCGGATTCATCTGATATATGCTTTTCTGACCTGTCCTCACCTGAGCGGGAAGCTGTGGAGGAGTTGTTTACCGGTTTTAGCAGATCCAAGGCGAGGTACAGCGCCCACTTCACGCCTTCCGACGTCCACAAGCGATCGAGGCGCACAACAAACGAGCATTCCACGCGATGCAGCTTCACGGACCGTGAACGACATGAAAGCGTTCGGGAAGCTGTGGAGGAACCGCTGCCTGGCCTTCGCAGATTCAGCAAGCCAAACATCACCCTGGCCCCAGACGTTCGCAGGCGACCAAGGCGTGTCACAACCAAACACCCCACGCGATGCAGCTCCGGGAACCGTGTTCGGGTAAACGAAGACGCCATCGCCCAGCATGAAAGCGGTAAGACTCCGCTTGTTATTGTAACATGTACTACTTGCCACATGTATAGTTTAGCTTCTGCTGTTAGCATAGAGGGGTTTACATGCACTAAGTGTATTGAAGTATTAAGGTTAACTGAGAAGGTTGCTGAACTAGAATCGCGCATCCGAACGCTAGTTGAGGATAGCAAAACCGCTAATGTTACTGTCGCAAATAATCTATCGAGCGAAAAGACTAATGGCTCGGTTCCGACATCAGATGCTAATGTAAATATTACAAATACTGTATCGAGCGCGCATAGTGTTTATCAAAATACACATGGCTCGGTTCCGTCATCAGAGTCAAGTCGGCGGTCAAACTGGGTGACTGTCAGGCGACATAGTCATATAAGGCGTCCTTCTAAGACCCATAACGTTACGGTAATTTCTAACAGATTCGATCCCCTAAGTAGTATACCAGCTAAAACACCTTTTAAAAGTGCCCTGGTCATTGGAGATTCTATACTCAGGAACACTAACATTGAGGAACCAAACACCATAGTCGACTGTATACCGGGAGCCAGAACGTCTGACATTAGATCCAAAGTGCTGGCTAATGCTAAGCGGAAGTTTTCTAAGATTGTTATTCACGCCGGCACGAATGACACCAGGCTCCGCCAGTCGGAAATCACCAAAGATACTATTAAGGAGATGTGTGAAATTGCAAAAACAATGTCAGACAATGTAATATGCTCTGGTCCCCTCCCCGCCTACCTGGGAGATGAAACACATAGTAGACTAGTGTCTCTCAATGGATGGATGTCAAAGTGGTGCCCTCAGCATAATGTAGGGTTTATAGACAATTGGAAGCATTTCTGGGGAAGACCATTCCTCCTAACCCGAGATGGCCTTCATCCGTCATCGGAAGGAAGTGCTATACTCACTAGAAATCTGATCAATAGTCTTAATTCTGATATAGTCTGACTATCCAGGGCCCAGGTCAGGAAACAGACGGATCGGCTTAACCGTCCGTCTGTTAGCTGCCGTGATATGTCAAGACCACTTATATCCCAGCACTTCGAGTCAATCTTACCGAAATATCAGCACATTTCAACTGTATCTGTTCCCCGAACAAATAAATACAGGGCACCGCTTGTTACATCTGGTACAAATCTGATTAAAATAAAATTAGAAAACAATATATTAACAGATGAATCTCGAATGTTAAAATTCGGCCTTCTTAACATTAGATTGCTTACCAATAAAGAACCTATTGTCAATGAAATAATTACAGACCAAAACTTAGATGTACTCTGTTTAACAGAAACCTGGCTTAAAGCAGACGACTAAATTAGTTTAAATGAATCCACCCCACAAGACTATTATTATAAACACGAACCTCGATTAAAGGGGAGAGGGGGTGGTTTAGCTACAATATACAACACAATTTTTAAAGTAAACCAAAAATCTGAGCTAAAATTTAAATCATTTGAAGTAATGTTGTTAAATATGGAAATAACTGATCGTAACCACAAACAGCTTTCTTTTGCTTTAGCGACAATCTATAGACCACCGGGCCACCATGCAGATTTCCTTAATGAAATAGCAGATTTCCTATCTGAGCTTGTAGTCACTGTAGATAAAGCTCTTATTGTTGGTGATTTTAATGTCCATGTGGATAACCCAAAAGACGCATTAGGACGTGCGTTTATAGATGTTCTAAATTCTCTCAATATTAGACAAAACGTGACAGGGCCAACGCATACTCGTAAGCACACATTAGACTTAATTCTGTCACTCGGACTCAATAATAATGACGTCGAAATATCACCTCAGAGTGATGCAGTTTCTGACCATTACCTTGTGTCATACACTGTACTTCTAGATAGGATCACTCAATCCACAACATGCTACCGACTAGCCAGAACAATAATTTCCACCACTAAAGATAGCTTTATTAGCACTCTTCCAGACCTGTCCCAAATGAAACATGTAGCAGATAACTGTGACGATCTAGATATTGAAATAGAAAACCTAAACAATGTCTGTTCTAACACATTGGATGCCGTTGCTCCCATTCGAAAAAAGAGATTCAAAGAAAAACCGCCAGCTCCATGGTATGACCATCACACCGCAGCCCTTAAAAAGGCAGCTAGAAAAATGGAAAGAAATTATAGAAGCACAAAGTTAGAAGTATGGCGCGCAGCATGGAAACAGAGTGTTAAACACTACAGACAGGCTATTAAAACCGCCAGATCTACATATCTTAGCAAGCTTATAAATGAGAATCATAATAACCCTCGTTTCCTCTTTAGCACAGTTGCGAAACTGACTAGAAACAAAGAACAAACAGAAACCAATAGTAAACTTCAACACAATAGTAACGACTTCATGAACTTCTTTTCTAACAAAATTTCGGCTATTAGGGAAAACATCGTAGCTACCCAAGCAGCCACCACTCTACCCATTAGTTCACTTAATACTAGACTACCATACGAACATCTTGATTCATTTAAACCTACTACAATAGATGAGCTCTCTAAACTAGTCACATCATCCAAATCATCGTCCTGTATGTTAGACCCCGTTCCCACAAAACTACTTAAAGAAGTATTCCCTGTAGTGTCAACCCCGGTTCTAAATATCTTTAACTCATCGCTAGAAATAGGATACGTTCCAACAGCTTTCCAACTAGCAGTTATTAAACCGCTGATTAAAAAACCACAGCTTGACCAAGGAGAACTTAATAACTTTAGACCAATCTCAAATCTCCCTTTTCTTTCGAAAATATTAGAAAAGGTAGTGGCAAGCCAGTTACGCACATTCTTGACAAATAATAGTACATATGAAAAGTTCCAATCAGGATTCAGGCCCCACCATAGCACAGAGACAGCGTTGCTTAGAGTTACAAATGACCTCCTATTAACATCCGATCGTGGTGAAATCTCAATTCTTATATTACTAGACCTTAGTGCAGCCTTTGACACAATAGATCACAGAATCTTACTAAATAGACTAGAAAACTATGTTGGTATCAGTGGTCAGGCGCTAGCCTGGTTTAGGTCATATCTAACCAATCGCTATCACTTTGTTTATGTAAATGAGGAAGAGTCATATCACTCCCTGGTTAAATACGGTGTACCGCAGGGATCAGTTTTAGGTCCTATCCTGTTCTCGTTATACATGTTACCCCTAGGAGACATTATCAGGAAACATAACATAAGTTTTCACTGCTATGCGGATGATACCCAGCTTTACATCTCCTCGCATCCCAGCGAAACACACACGTTTTCTAAGCTAAAAGACTGCATTAGCGATGTTAGTGACTGGATGGCACATAACTTTCTTAAGCTCAACTCCAATAAGACAGAGGTACTTATTATTGAACCAAATCGCTACAAACATAATATGTCAGATTACAAATTGCACATAGATGGCTGTACTGTGGTGCCATCTTCCACGGTTAGGAACTTAGGTGTGATGTTCGACAGCAACTTATCCTTTGATAGTCATATCGCCAACGTCTGCCGCACAGCATTCTTCCATCTTAGAAATATCACAAAAATACGCCATATACTGTCTACATCTGACGCAGAGAAGCTTATACATGCTTTTATGACCTCTAGAATAGACTATTGTAACTCGCTACTCGGGGGATGCCATTCAAATCAGGTCAACAAGCTTCAGCTAGTTCAAAATGCTTCTGCAAGGGTACTTACTCGATCTAAGAAGTATGACCACATAAGCCCAATTCTGGCATCTTTACACTGGCTACCAGTTAAATATCGCATCCAATTTAAAATATCACTAATCACCTACAAAGCTTTAAATGGCTTAGCACCCTCATATCTTAGAGAATTACTATCAGAATACAATCCATCACGCACACTACGGTCGCAAAATTCTGGCCTATTGATTATCCCTAGACTATCAAAAGTGTCTAAAAGTGGAAGATCCTTTTCCTACTTAGCCCCTAAGCTCTGGAATGATTTACCAACCGATGTACGAGAATCAGACACAGTCGATCATTTTAAATCTAGACTTAAAACTTTTCTCTTCAATAAAGCATTCGCATAATTTGTCTAGTAAAGGTTCTTAACTCGCAATAGTTATTTTCACGGAACAAAGCACTCACGGTCATAACACAGACCAACCAAATAAATAAATAAAAACCTTTTCTGCATGAACACTTAAAATGAATTGCATTAAATAGTTTGCCACCGTTTGCCACTGAACCTGCATTAACGACGACAGTGGGGCTTCCGGCCTTAGTCAAACGGTTTGGCACGTATGGTTGGGTTGCGATTTTGGTGCTTTCGTGTGTCTTGTGAATAGTATGCCATACAGACCCGTTTGCCACTGAACCTGCATTAACGACGACAGTGGGGCCTCCAGCCTTAGTCAAACGGGTTGGTATGTATGGTCGGGTTGCGTTTTTCGCGCTTTCGTGTGTCTTGTGAATAGTATGCCATACATACCCGTTTGCCACTGAACCTGCATTAACGACGACAGTGGGGCCTCCAGCCTTAGTCAAACGGGTTGGCACGTATGGTCGGGTTGCGATTTTGGCGCTATCGTAAGTCTTATGAATAGTATGCCATACAGATCCGTTTGCCACTGAACCTGCATTAACGACGACAGTGGGGCCTCCAGCCTTAGTCAAACGGGTTGGTATGTATGGTCGGGTTGCGTTTTTCGCGCTTTCGTGTGTCTTGTGAATAGTATGCCATACAGACCCGTTTGCCACTGAACCTGCATTAACGACGACAGTGGGGCTTCCGACCTTAGTCAAACAGGTTAGCACGTATGGTCGGGTTGCGATGTTTTTGGCGTTTTCTCCTGGTCCTGTAAATGGTATACAATATAGACCCGTTTGCCACTGAACCTGCATTAACGACGACAGTGGGGCTTTAGGCCTTAGTCAAACGGGTCGTCAGGTTTCATTTTCTCTTAAAGATCGGAAGGTGACCTTTATTTACCATATATACCCTCGCATTGGGCCCCCAATTTGCTAAATCCTCAACTGTGGATAATATAATTATGCCGCAATAGTTAGTCTGTCTGGAACTAAGCTGAGTTAAACCATATCACTGTGTGACACTTCAATACATATGAACGGCCGCTACGCTAATACGATTTTGTTTTTCTCTCCCTGTCTCGTCCTCGACCCGAGGACAACGAGACAAACAGACACAGTCCCGGTAGATGTGAAAGTCGGCACACCTCTGATCTACTGGCCGTCCTTCAACGTTATGCCCAGCTGATGCCTGACCAACGATCACCGGCAGAACCGCTTAATCTCCGCTAAATCTCCTTAACCGTTCTCCCAAGGGTTTTTCCCTCCTAGGACTTATTTTTCCTCGGAAAAAAGCCCAGGGTTTTTTTTTCTCTAGGGGGTTTTTCACCCCGGGGAGGCAGCCTTTTTGGGCTTTACCTAGCTTCCTCTTCTATACGTTGCTTTAGTACTACGTGCACTTATAATATTGAGTCATAGCCGCAGCAAATTTCACTGCTCATGCTATCATGTATTTTGTTGTGCTATCTGTCGTTTTTCTGTGCTTTTCACTGCTTCTATTTATGTAAAGCTGCTTTGAAACAATTTACTTTTGTGAAAAGCGCTATATAAATAAAATTGAATTGAATTGAATTGAATGTGACTTTTCATGCAAACGTGCCCAAATCTGCTTACAATGCCTTCAGGAGCATTCTTATGATGAAACATGTCGTTTAAGGGCATATCCAGCTCAGAAAAGCATTTTAGAATGAGAATTCAACATTTCAAGTTGGAATGTGACTTCTCATGCAAAAGTGCCCAATTCGGCCTAAAATGCTTTTAGCAGAGGTGGGTAGAGTACAAGTACTTATACAAAAATGTACTCAAGTAAAAGTAAAAGTATCAATCTAATTATTTTTTAATTAAAAAGTATTAGATGAAAAAACTACTCAAGTAGTTAGTTACTCGTTACTTCCGATCTGATAGAAAAGTACCGCAAAAGCACTGAATTTCAGACTACTTGGAGGGTTTTCACAAACCTCTCCTTAAAAGTCTCATTGTTCTGCTTATATACAAGTAATCCCTCAGTCCTGCAATGTGTACATTAACATCACATAACGTGCCATTTGAGAAAAAATCTCAAACAAACACACAGATGTTTTCTGACGGTTAACTCTGTATTTATTTTCATGTTCAAAACACAAACTTGTCAGCATCTGCCTTTAAACATGCAAACAGTAAACAAAAAAGAACGTGTGTGTCTGTTGTTATCATGTTTTTATATGAATAGGTTATTTTCATTGCCATTAAAGGGCAATTACTGAACATAAACATGAGCAAATCAACTCTACATATATTATAATATATAATATATGTTTCTTTAAAATCAAACTTTATTATTTTATTTTTATTCATTCATTCTTTAGGAAGGATTTAAATAAAATACAATCCCGTTTTTATCTAGATGTATTTTCTACACATTAGTGAGGTGTCAGGATTTGTGTACAAATGCAAGACGTCCTTACATTTTTTCCTGTTCAGTTTGTTTAGTTGTGGGGAAATTATACGAAAATGTGCAGATGAACGTGCTGTTTGTATGGTTTAACTTACACTCGGTTTTGTCATCACTTGCACAAGAGTGCATATGGCAAAAAAAAAACTCGGACAGTGTGTGAAATGACCATTAATAGTGTTTAAATAGACATTTTTGACACTTACTTCAGGTTGGATCTTGAATTCCTGTACGCTGACATGTCAGCTCGTTTATTGAACAAAGCATGCATCGCATTATGAAACTATTCTTTTTGAGCTCTTGGAGTGAAAACATAGACCGAACTTGAAGCCGCCATGCATGATCTGCCTCCGATATCTCGCACATCGCACACGCGCCCTCATCTGCTTCTCCTATCATCTGCGCATGCTAAAGGGTGACCGTGCGGTCACGCGCGCTAAAGGGTGACACAGCCTGTCTCGCGAAACTTTCGAACACGCCCTATAAACTTTTAAAAAAATATATATTCATTAATTATTATAATTTGAAAGTAGCGCAGTAACGCCTCCGAATGTAGCGAAGTAAAAGTACAGTTTTTTCACTAGAAATGTAGCTGAGTAAGATAAAAAGTACCTATCCTTAAATTTACTCTGAAAGTACTAGTTACCCAAAATATGTACTCAAGTACATGTAACGAAGTAAATGTAATTCGTTACTACCCACCTCTGGCCTTTAGGAGCATTCTTATGATGAAACATGTCGTTTAAAGACATATCCAGCTCAGAAAAGCATTTTAGATTGAGAATTCAACATTTAGAGTTGGAATGTGACTTCTCATGCAAAAGTGCCCAATTTGGCCTAAAATGCTTCCATGAGCATTCTTATTATGAAACATGTCGTTTAAAGGCATTTCCAGTTCAGAAAAGCATTTTAGAATGAGAATTCAACATTTGGAGTTGGAATGTGATTTTTCATGCAAAAGTTCCCAATTCGGCCTAAAATGCTTTCAGGAGCATTCTTATGATGAAGCATGTCGTTTAAAGGCATTTCCAGCTCAGAAAAGCATTTTAGAATGAGAATTCAACATTTCGATTTGGAATGTGACTTCTCATGCAAAAGTGCCCAATTCGGCCTAAAATGCTTCCAGGAGCATTCTTATGATGAAACATGTCGTTTAAAGGCATTTCCA
The DNA here is from genome assembly GCF_030506205.2 of Paramisgurnus dabryanus. NCBI lineage: Eukaryota > Metazoa > Chordata > Actinopteri > Cypriniformes > Cobitidae > Paramisgurnus > Paramisgurnus dabryanus. The sequence goes on along the minus strand of NC_133353.1, from coordinate 16,710,859 downwards.
GCTCAGAAAAGCATTTTAGAATGAGAATTCAACATTTTGAGTTGGAATGTGACTTCTCATGCAAAAGTGCCCAATTCGGCTTAAAATGCTTCCAGGAGCATTCTTATGATGAAACATGTGGGTCAAAGGCATTTCCAGCTCAGAAAAGCATTTCAGAATGAGAATTCAACATTTCGAGTTGGAATGTGACTTCTCATGCAAAAGTGCCCAATTCGGCCTAAAATGCTTCCAGGAGCATTCTTATGATGAAACGTGTCGTTTTAAGGCATTTCCAGCTCAGAAAAGCATTTTTGAATGAGATTTCAACTTCTCAAGTTGGAATGTGACTTTTCATGAAAAAGTGTCCAAATCTGCCTAAAATGCCTTCAGGAGCATTCTTATGATGAAACATGTCGTTTAAAGGCATTTCCAGCTCAGAAAAGCAATTTTGAATGAGATTTCAACATTTCAAGTTGGAATGTGACTTTTCATGGAAAAGTGCCTAATTCCGTCAAAAATGCCTTCAGGAGCATTCTTATGATGAAACATGTCGTTTAAAGGCATTTCCAGCTCAGAAAAGCAATTTTGAATGAGATTTCAACATTTCAAGTTGGAATGTGACTTTTCATGCAAAAGTGCCCAATTCCGCCTGAAATGCCTGCAGGAGCATTCTTATGATGAGAAATGTCGTTTAAAGGCATTTCCAGCTCAGAAAAGCATTTTTCAAAGAGATTTCAACATTTCAAGTTGGAATGTGACTTTTCATGCAAAAGTGCCCAATTCGGCCTAAAATGCCTTCAGGAGCATTCTTATGAAGAGAAATGTCGTTTAAAGGCATTTCCAGCTCAAAAAAGCATTTTTCAAGCGATTTCAACATTTCAGGTTGGATTGTGACTTTTCATGCAAAAGTGCCCAATTCAGCCTAAAATGCCTTCAGGAGCATTCTTATGATGAGAAATGTCGTTTAAAGGCATTTCCAGCTCAGAAAAGCATTTTTCAAGCGATTTCAACATTTCAGGTTGGATTTTGACTTTTCATGCAAAAGTGCCCAAATCGGCCTAAAATGCCTTCAGGAGCATTCTTATGATGAGAAATGTCGTTTAAAGGCATTTCCAGCTCACAAAAGCATTTTTCAAGCGATTTCAACATTTCAGGTTGGATTTTGACTTTTCATGCAAAAGTGCCCAAATCGGCCTAAAATGCCTTCAGGAGCATTCTTATGATGAGAAATGTCGTTTAAAGGCATTTCCAGCTCACAAAAGCATTTTTCAAGCGATTTCAACATTTCAGGTTGGATTTTGACTTTTCATGCAAAAGTGCCCAAATCGGCCTAAAATGCCTTCAGGAGCATTCTTATGATGAGAAATGTCTTTTAAAGGCATTTCCAGCTCAGAAAAATTTTTTTCAAGTGATTTCAACATTTCAGGTTGGATTTTAACTTTTCATGCAAAAGTGCCCAAATCGGCCTAAAATGCCTTCATGAACATTCTTATGATGAGAAATGTCGTTTAAAGGCATTTCCAGCTCAGAAAAGCATTTTTCAAGCGATTTCAACATTTCAGGTTGGATTTTGACTTTTCATGCAAAAGTGCCCAAATCGGCCTAAAATGCCTTCAGGAGCATTCTTATGATGAGAAATGTCGTTTAAAGGCATTTCCAGCTCAGAAAAGCATTTTTCAAGCGATTTCCACATTTCAGGTTGGATTTTGACTTGTCATGCAAAAGTGCCCAAATCGGCCTAAAATGCCTTCAGGAGCATTCTTATGATGAGAAATGTCGTTTAAAGGCATTTCCAGCTCAGAAAAGCATTTTTCAAGCGATTTCAACATTTCAGGTTGGACTGTGACTTTTCATGCAAAAGTGCCCAATTCGGCCTAAAATGCCTTCAGGAGCATTCTTATGAATATAGCTGTAGACAGCGATACGGGGCCAAGCAACAATGGTCCTGCAACACGCAACGAAGCTGAAAGGACATGCAATTGAAGAATGCAATGTAGCAGATATGTACTGTATGGGAACTATCAGCACACAGGATTCAGAGATGAGAATGAACATAATGAAAAAATAAAAATTTTGAAGTATAATATTTATGTGCATGTTGAAAGAAGGACCGATTAGTCCAATGCTGACCTAGAAAACAATTGAACCACTAAAGCATCATACATGTTACACATGAGACTTAAACCAAAAGAGCACAAACGAAATAATACCTGTTAAAATAATAAAGTAAAATACAAATAATGAATTGAAGCTTTTGACTCTAAAGTAAGAGACTTCAATTGCTGCCCTAGCCAGGATTTGAACCCATGATCTCCAGGTGTCATGCCTGTCACTCATCTGGTTGAGCTACAGGGGAGACATAAATACAGACAGCTGCTTAAGTTAGATTGCTGAAGTGAAAATGTGTATGTTAAAGTGTGGAGAGATTTTTCTCAAGAAGAGAATATTTTTTAAAACCCCTGTAGGTAGTCAAACCTGTTCGAACATTTGACTCTACATGACACAAATTTGTCAACCATTTTGATTGCCGCCGTATGGTGGATTTGAACCCGCAACCTCTGGATTTCATGCCCATCTTGCATTTGGTTGAGCTACTGGGAAGGCATAGATTACCACATCAAATATTCTCCATAGAAGTTTAGTTGATTAAATGGTGTAAAAGTTATTCCTGTTGACAAATGTATTACTTTTGAACAAAGATAAATATCAAAATTATGTTTGGTCATTTCTATGTGGCTCGGTCCAAAGATAATCTGAGCCAAATTGTGTAACAATTCAACAAACACTGCAAAAGTAGTAGCAAAAAAACTGAATACTGTACTTTTCAAAATGGCCGCTACTGCATATTTGAACTGGTGATGATGCTTGGCCACCAAATTACTGCAAGCTGTGCAGAACATGGAAAACAGACTGGTTGAGAATAATAGGTGAGAATAAACTCAAAACAAATATTAATAGAAAAACATAACACATGCATCAGACGGGATTCGAACCCTCAACCTCTGAGTTTTGATGCATGCGTTTAGTAGACTGCGCTACACAGGCAGTGTAGCTAGCCAAGGTTTTCAGAGCTGCAAACATTCAAATGGCACAATCAAGGAAGATGCAGACATGACATTGCAGAGCAGAAATAACAAAATTACAATTTATATGAGAATCAGATAGTTTAAGTGAGAACAGTTAAAGTTTAAGTCAAGAAAAACATGTTGTATAGGAATGCACAACATGTTATAATACAGTCATAATAATTTTAATGAGACAATGTCACAGGGACAGTCAACTTTGGACAGGTATTTCTCAGGAATGGCAGAGAATACCAAAAATGTGTTTGGTCATTTCTGTGCGGATTGCTCCAAAGTTTATGTGAGCAGAGCCTGGCATAAAATAGACTTAATTTGCAAAAGTAGTAGCGAAAAAACTACTTCACATATGCTATGAAATAAGACATGAACAGAATGTTGAAAACTGACAAATGAGATATCGTTGCAATCGACATAAACCAGTGAATAAAAATTCACAAAGAAAATGAATATCAGACAAAGTTTTCAGAAGTTATGGGCTGTTTTATATAGTTTATGAACCCTAGGTGGCGCTGTCTTCAGATTTCCCAGGTACCTTTAGGACATCATACCAATGCTTCCTACCGATTTTTGTGCCGATACATTATATAGAATAATAGTTATCCCAATTTAAAACAAAATTCAAAATAGTGTACAGGCGGTTTGGTAATTTCTGGCATAATATATATCGACAGATTTGTCATGAGCCAAGGAATCCATAGACACCAAGATCATAATTTTCTATCAAACATTTCAATAGTTATGGGCAAAAATAGCCATTTTTCATATCTCATGACCCATAGGTGGCGCTGTCCTCAAATTTGGCATGGTACCCCAGTTCATGGTCCTTATGAAGGGTACCAAGTTTCATTTCAATTGATCAAAGAATGACCGAGATAATGACTCAGAACGAATTTTGGGTCGACATCGATAAATGTACGCATTTATAACTTTTGAACAAAGATAAAAATCAAAATTCTGTTTGGTCATTTCTCTGCGGCTCCGTCCAAAGAAAATTTGAGCCAAATTGTGTAACAATTCAAGAAACACTGCAAAAGTAGTAGCGAAAAAACAAAATACTGTACTTTTCAAAATGGCTGCTACTGCATTTTTGAAATGGTGGTGGCGATTGGCAACCAAATTATGACAAGCAGTGCAGAACATGGAAAACAGACTGGTTAAGAATAATAGGTGAGAATTAACTCAAAACAAAATCTTATTAGTAAAACATAACACATGCATCAGGTGGGATTCGAACCCTCAACCTCTGAGTTTTGATGCATGCGTTTAGTAGACTGCGCTACACAGGCAGTGTAGCTAGCCCAGGTTTTCAGAGCTGCAAACATTCAAATGGCACAATCAAGGAAGATGCAGACATGACATTGCAGAGCAGAAATAACAAAATTACAATTTATATGAGAATCAGATAGTTTAAGTGAGAACAGTTAAAGTTTAAGTCAAGAAAAACATGTTGTATAGGAATGCACAACATGTTATAATACGGTCATAATAATTTAATATGACAAAGAGACAATGTCACAGGGACAGTCAACTTTGGAGAGGTATTTCTCGGGAATGGCAGAGAATATAAAAAATGTGTTTGGTCATTTCTATGCGGATTGCTCCAAAGTTTATGTGAGCAGAGCCCGGCATAAAATAGACTTAATTTGCAAAAGTAGTAGCGAAAAAACTACTTCACATATGCTATGTAATAAAATATTAACAGAATGTTGGAAACTGACAAATGAGATATCGTTGCAATCGACAGAAACCAGTGAATAAAAATTCACAAAGAAAATGAATATCGGACAAAGTTCTTAGAAGTTATAGGCTGTTTTATATAGTTTATAAACCCTAGGTGGCGCTGTTTTCAGATTTCCCAGGTACCTTCAGGACATCATACCGATGCTCCCTACCGATTTTTGTGCCGATACATTATATTGAATAATAGTTATCACAATATATGACAAAATTCAAAATGGTGGACAGGCGGTTTGGTAATTTCTGGCATAATATATATCGACAGATTTGTCATGAGCCAAGGAATCCATAGACACCAAGAGCATAATTTTCTATCAAACATTTCAAAAGTTATGGGCAAAAATAGCCATTTTTCATATCTCATGACCCATAGGTGGCGCTGTCCTCAAATTTGACATGGTACCCCAGTTCATGGTCCTTATGAAGGGTACCAAGTTTTATTTCAATTGATCAAAGAATGACCGAGATAATGACTCAGAACGAATTTTGGGTCGACATCAATAAATGTACGCATTTATAACTTTTGAACAAAGATAAAAATCAAAATTCTGTTCGGTCATTTCTCTGAACCTCGGTCCAAAGATTATCTGTGCCAAATTGCGTAACAATGCAATGAACGCTGCAAAAGTAGTAGCGAAAAAACAAAATACTGTACTTTTCAAAATGGCCGCTACTGTAATGGGTGGAGTCTTAATGTAAGGTGTTCATTGTAATGAGCGTGAGGAGAGCAATCAGATGTACTAAGTAGAATTTTTGTTGATCAAATTATTCTAGAGTTATAACCATTTGAATATTGAATTTTTGAAGTGTTGGTGGCGCTATAGAGTTAATGCTAGAGACCCAATATTTGGTCACATAACTATTTAGGACCACCACTACAAGTGTGGCAATTTTTTTTCATTTTCCTATGTACGGTTCATAGGGCTGCCATAGACTCCCATTGGGGAAGAAGAAATATAATAATAATAATAATAAATAATAATAAGAAAACCATCAATTACAATAGTGGCCTGCCGCCCTGCGGGCTTGGCCCCTAATGAGAAATGTCGTTTAAAGGCATTTCCAGCTCAGAAAAGCATTTTTCAAGCGATTTCAACATTTCAGGTTGGATTTTGACTTTTCATGCAAAAGTGCCCAATTTGGCCTAAAATGCTTCCAGGAGCATTCTTATTATGAAACATGTCGTTTAAAGGCATTTCCAGTTCAGAAAAGCATTTTAGAATGAGAATTCAACATTTCGAGTTGGAATGTGATTTCTCATGCAAAAGTTCCCAATTCGGCTTAAAATGCTTTCAGGAGCATTCTTATGATGAAGCATGTCGTTTAAAGGCATTTCCAGCTCAGAAAAGCATTTTAGGATGAGAATTCAACATTTCGATTTGGAATGTGACTTCTCATGCAAAAGTGCCCAATTCGGCCTAAAATGCTTCCAGGAGCATTCTTATGATGAAACATGTCGTTTAAAGGCATTTCCAGCTCAGAAAAGCATTTTAGAATGAGAATTCAACATTTTGAGTTGGAATGTGACTTCTCATGCAAAAGTGCCCAATTCGGCTTAAAATGCTTCCAGGAGCATTCTTATGATGAAACATGTGGGTCAAAGGCATTTCCAGCTCAGAAAAGCATTTCAGAATGAGAATTCAACATTTCGAGTTGGAATGTGACTTCTCATGCAAAAGTGCCCAATTCGGCCTAAAATGCTTCCAGGAGCATTCTTATGATGAAACGTGTCGTTTTAAGGCATTTCCAGCTCAGAAAAGCAATTTTGAATGAGATTTCAACATTTCAAGTTGGAATGTGACTTTTCATGGAAAAGTGCCTAATTCCGTCAAAAATGCCTTCAGGAGCATTCTTATGATGAAACATGTCGTTTAAAGGCATTTCCAGCTCAGAAAAGCATTTTAGAATGAGATTTCAACATTTCAAGTTGGAATGTGACTTTTCATGCAAAAGTGCCCAATTCCGCCTGAAATGCCTGCAGGAGCATTCTTATGATGAGAAATGTCGTTTAAAGGCATTTCCAGCTCAGAAAAGCATTTTTCAAAGAGATTTCAACATTTCAAGTTGGAATGTGACTTTTCATGCAAAAGTGCCGAATTCGGCCTAAAATGCCTTCAGGAGCATTCTATGATGAGAAATGTCTTTTAAAGGCATTTCCAGCTCAGAAAAGCATTTTTCAAGCGATTTCAACATTTCAGGTTGGATTGTGACTTTTCATGCAAAAGTGCCCAATTCGGCCTAAAATGCCTTCAGGAGCATTCTTATGATGAGAAATGTCGTTTAAAGGCATTTCCAGCTCAGAAAAGCATTTTTCAAGCGATTTCAACATTTCAGGTTGGATTTTGACTTTTCATGCAAAAGTGCCCAAATCGGCCTAAAAGGCCTTCATGAGCATTCTTATAATGAGAAATGTCGTTTAAAGGCATTTCCAGCTCAGAAAAGCATTTTTCAAGCGATTTCAACATTTCAGGTTGGATTTTGACTTTTCATGCAAAAGTGCCCAAATCGGCCTAAAATGCCTTCAGGAGCATTCTTATGATGAGAAATGTCGTTTAAAGGCATTTCCAGCTCAGAAAAGCATTTTTCAAGCGATTTCAACATTTCAGGTTGGATTGTGACTTTTCATGCAAAAGTGCTCAATTCGGCCTAAAATGCCTTCAGGAGCATTCTATGATGAGAAATGTCGTTTAAAGGCATTTCCAGCTCAGAAAAGCATTTTTCAAGCGATTTCAACATTTCAGGTTGGATTGTGACTTTTCATGCAAAAGTGCCCAATTCGGCCAAAAATGCCTTCAGGAGCATTCTTATGATGAGAAATGTCGTTTAAAGGCATTTCCAGCTCAGAAATGCATTTTTCAAGCGATTTCAACATTTCAGGTTGGATTTTGACTTTTCATGCAAAAGTGCCCAAATCGGCCTAAAATGCCTTCAGGAGCCTTCTTATGATGAGAAATGTCGTTTAAAGGCATTTCCAGCTCAGAAAAGCATTTTTCAAGCGATTTCAACATTTTAGGTTGGATTTTGACTTTTCATGCAAAAGTGCCCAAATCGGCCTAAAATGCCTTCAGGAGCATTCTTATGATGAGAAATGTCGTTTAAAGGCATTTCCAGCTCAGACAAGCATTTTTCAAGCGATTTCAACATTTCAGGTTGGATTGTGACTTTTCATGCAAAAGTGCCCAATTCGGCCTTAAAATGACTTCAGGAGCATTCTTTTGATGAGAAATGTCGTTTAAAGGCATTTCCAGCTCAGAAAAGCATTTTTCAAGCGATTTCAACATTTCAGGTTGGATTGTGACTTTTCATGCAAAGTGCCCAATTCGGCCTAAAATGCCTTCAGGAGCATTCTTATGATGAGAAATGTCGTTTAAAGGCATTTCCAGCTCAGAAAAGCATTTTTCAAGCGATTTCAACATTTCAGGTTGGATTGTGACTTTTCATGCAAAGTGCCCAATTCGGCCTAAAATGCCTTCAGGAGCATTCTATGATGAGAAATGTCGTTTAAAGGCATTTCCAGCTCAGAAAAGCATTTTTCAAGCGATTTCAACATTTCAGGTTGGATTGTGACTTTTCATGCAAAAGTGCCCAATTCGGCCTAAAATGCCTTCAGGAGCATTCTTATGATGAGAAATGTCGTTTAAAGGCATTTCCAGCTCACAAAAGCATTTTTTAAGCGATTTCAACATTTCAGGTGGGATTTTGACTTTTCATGCAAAAGTGCCCAAATCGGCCTAAAATGCCTTCAGGAGCATTCTTATGATGAGAAATGTCGTTTAAAGGCATTTCCAGCTCAGAAAAGCATTTTTCAAGCGATTTCAACATTTCAGGTTGGATTTTGACTTTTCATGCAAAAGTGCCCAAATCGGCCTAAAATGCCTTCAGGAGCATTCTTATGATGAGAAATGTCGTTTAAAGGCATTTCCAGCTCAGAAAAGCATTTTTCAAGTGATTTCAACATTTCAGGTTGGATTTTGACTTTTCATGCAAAAGTGCCCAAATCGGCCTAAAATGCCTTCAGGAGCATTCTTATGATGAGAAATGTCGTTTAAAGGCATTTCCAGCTCAGAAAAGCATTTTTCAACCGATTTCCACATTTCAGGTTGGATTATGACTTTTCATGCAAAAGTGCCCAATTCGGCCTAAACTGCCTTCAGGGGCATTCTTATGATGAGAAATGTCGTTTAAAGGCATTTCCAGCTCAGAAAAGCATTTTTCAAGCGATTTCCACATTTCAGGTTGGATTTTGACTTGTCATGCAAAAGTGCCCAAATCGGCCTAAAATGCCTCCAGGAGCATTCTTATGATGAGAAATGTCGTTTAAAGGCATTTCCAGCTCAGAAAAGTATTTTTCAAGCGATTTCCACATTTCATGTTGGATTTTGACTTTTCATGCAAAAGTGCCCAATTCGGCCTAAACTGCCTTCAGGGGCATTCTTATGATGAGAAATGTCGTTTAAAGGCATTTCCAGCTCAGAAAAGCATTTTTCAAGCGATTTCAACATTTCAGGTTGGATTGTGACTTTTCATGCAAAAGTGCCCAATTCGGCCTAAAATGCCTTCAGGAGCATTCTTATGATGAGAAATGTCGTTTAAAGGCATTTCCAGCTCAGAAAAGCATTTTTCAAGCGATTTCAACATTTCAGGTTGGATTTTGACTTTTCATGCAAAAGTGCCCAAATCGGCCTAAAATGCCTTCAGGAGCATTCTTATGATGAGAAATGTCGTTTAAAGGCATTTCCAGCTCAGAAAAGCATTTTTCAAGCGATTTCAACATTTCAGGTTGGATTGTGACTTTTCATGCAAAAGTGCCCAAATCGGCCTAAAAGGCCTTCATGAGCATTCTTATGATGAGAAATGTCGTTTAAAGGCATTTCCAGCTCAGAAAAGCATGTTTCAAGCGATTTCAACATTTCAGGTTGGATTTTGACTTTTCATGCAAAAGTGCCCAAATCGGCCTAAAATGCCTTCAGGAGCATTCTTATGATGAGAAATGTCGTTTAAAGGCATTTCCAGCTCAGAAAAGCATTTTTCAAGCGATTTCAACATTTCAGGTTGGATTGTGACTTTTCATGCAAAAGTGCTCAATTCGGCCTAAAATGCCTTCAGGAGCATTCTATGATGAGAAATGTCGTTTAAAGGCATTTCCAGCTCAGAAAAGCATTTTTCAAGCGATTTCAACATTTCAGGTTGGATTGTGACTTTTCATGCAAAAGTGCCCAATTCGGCCTAAAATGCCTTCAGGAGCATTCTTATGATGAGAAATGTCGTTTAAAGGCATTTCCAGCTCAGAAATGCATTTTTCAAGCGATTTCAACATTTCAGGTTGGATTTTGACTTTTCATGCAAAAGTGCCCAAATCGGCCTAAAATGCCTTCAGGAGCATTCTTATGATGAGAAATGTCGTTTAAAAGGCATTTCCAGCTCAGAAAAGCATTTTTCAAGCGATTTCAACATTTCAGGTTGGATTTTGACTTTTCATGCAAAAGTGCCCAAATCGGCCTAAAATGCCTTCAGGAGCATTCTTATGATGAGAAATGTCGTTTAAAGGCATTTCCAGCTCAGACAAGCATTTTTCAAGCGATTTCAACATTTCAGGTTGGATTGTGACTTTTCATGCAAAAGTGCCCAATTCGGCCTAAAATGACTTCAGGAGCATTCTTTTGATGAGAAATGTCGTTTAAAGGCATTTCCAGCTCAGAAAAGCATTTTTCAAGCGATTTCAACATTTCAATTCAATTTTTTTTTTTCAATTCAATTTTATTTATATAGCGCTTTTCACAAAAGTCAATTGTTTCAAAGCAGCTTTACATAAATAGAAGCAGTGAAAAGCACAGAAAATGACAGATAGCACAACAAAATACATGATAGCATGAGCAGTTAAATTTGCTGCGGCTATGACTCAATATTATAATTGCACGTATTACTAAAGCAACGTATAGAAGAGGAAGCTAGGTAAAGCCCAAAAAGGCTGCCTCCCCGGGGTGAAAAACCCCCTAGGAGAAAAAAAACCCCCGGGCTTTTATCCGAGGAAAAATAAGTCCTAGGAGGGAAAAACCCTCCTAGGTTGGATTTTGACTTTTCATGCAAAAGTGCCCAAATCGGCCTAAAATGCCTTCAGGAGCATTCTTATGATGAGAAATGTCGTTTAAAGGCATTTCCAGCTCAAAAAAGCATTTTTCAAGCGATTTCAACATTTCAGGTTGGATTGTGACTTTTCATGCAAAGTGCCCAATTCGGCCTAAAATGCCTTCAGGAGCATTCTATGATGAGAAATGTCGTTTAAAGGCATTTCCAGCTCAGAAAAGCATTTTTCAAGCGATTTCAACATTTCAGGTTGGATTGTGACTTTTCATGCAAAAGTGCCCAATTCGGCCTAAAATGCCTTCAGGAGCATTCTTATGATGAGAAATGTCGTTTAAACGCATTTCCAGCTCAGAAAAGCATTTTTCAAGCGATTTCAACATTTCAGGTGGGATTTTGACTTTTCATGCAAAAGTGCCCAAATCGGCCTAAAATGCCTTCAGGAGCATTCTTATGATGAGAAATGTCGTTTAAAGGCATTTCCAGCTCAGAAAAGCATTTTTCAAGCGATTTCAACATTTCAGGTTGGATTTTGACTTTTCATGCAAAAGTGCCCAAATCGGCCTAAAATGCCTTCAGGAGCATTCTTATGATGAGAAATGTCGTTTAAAGGCATTTCCAGCTCAGAAAAGCATTTTTCAAGCGATTTCAACATTTCAGGTTGGATTTTGACTTTTCATGCAAAAGTGCCCAAATCGGCCTAAAATGCCTTCAGGAGCATTCTTATGATGTCGTTTAAAGGCATTTCCAGCTCAGAAAAGCATTTTTCAACCGATTTCCACATTTCAGGTTGGATTATGACTTTTCATGCAAAAGTGCCCAATTCGGCCTAAACTGCCTTCAGGGGCATTCTTATGATGAGAAATGTCGTTTAAAGGCATTTCCAGCTCAGAAAAGCATTTTTCAAGCGATTTCCACATTTCAGGTTGGATTTTGACTTGTCATGCAAAAGTGCCCAAATCGGCCTAAAATGCCTTCAGGAGCATTCTTATGATGAGAAATGTCGTTTAAAGGCATTTCCAGCTCAGAAAAGCATTTTTCAAGCGATTTCCACATTTCAGGTTGGATTTTGACTTTTCATGCAAAAGTGCCCAATTCGGCCTAAACTGCCTTCAGGGGCATTCTTATGATGAGAAATGTCGTTTAAAGGCATTTCCAGATCAGAAAAGCATTTTTCAAGCGATTTCAACATTTCAGGTTGGATTGTGACTTTTCATGCAAAAGTGCCCAATTCGGCCTAAAATGCCTTCAGGAGCATTCTTATGATGAGAAATGTCGTTTAAAGGCATTTCCAGCTCAGAAAAGCATTTTTCAAGCGATTTCAACATTTCAGGTTGGATTTTGACTTTTCATGCAAAAGTGCCCAAATCGGCCTAAAATGCCTTCAGGAGCATTCTTATGATGAGAAATGTCGTTTAAAGGCATTTCCAGCTCAGAAAAGCATTTTTCAAGCGATTTCAACATTTCAGGTTGGATTTTGACTTTTCATGCAAAAGTGCCCAAATCGGCCTAAAATGCCTTCAGGAGCATTCTTATGATGAGAAATGTCGTTTAAAGGCATTTCCAGCTCAGAAAAGCATTTTTCAAAGAGATTTCAACATTTCAAGTTGGAATGTGACTTTTCATGCAAAAGTGCCGAATTCGGCCTAAAATGCCTTCAGGAGCATTCTATGATGAGAAATGTCTTTTAAAGGCATTTCCAGCTCAGAAAAGCATTTTTCAAGCGATTTCAACATTTCAGGTTGGATTGTGACTTTTCATGCAAAAGTGCCCAATTCGGCCTAAAATGCCTTCAGGAGCATTCTTATGATGAGAAATGTCGTTTAAAGGCATTTCCAGCTCAGAAAAGCATTTTTCAAGCGATTTCAACATTTCAGGTTGGATTTTGACTTTTCATGCAAAAGTGCCCAAATCGGCCTAAAAGGCCTTCATGAGCAATCTTATGATGAGAAATGTCGTTTAAAGGCATTTCCAGCTCAGAAAAGCATTTTTCAAGCGATTTCAACATTTCAGGTTGGATTTTGACTTTTCATGCAAAAGTGCCCAAATCGGCCTAAAATGCCTTCAGGAGCATTCTTATGATGAGAAATGTCGTTTAAAGGCATTTCCAGCTCAGAAAAGCATTTTTCAAGCGATTTCAACATTTCAGGTTGGATTGTGACTTTTCATGCAAAAGTGCTCAATTCGGCCTAAAATGCCTTCAGGAGCATTCTATGATGAGAAATGTCGTTTAAAGGCATTTCCAGCTCAGAAAAGCATTTTTCAAGCGATTTCAACATTTCAGGTTGGATTGTGACTTTTCATGCAAAAGTGCCCAATTCGGCCTAAAATGCCTTCAGGAGCATTCTTATGATGAGAAATGTCGTTTAAAGGCATTTCCAGCTCAGAAATGCATTTTTCAAGCGATTTCAACATTTCAGGTTGGATTTTGACTTTTCATGCAAAAGTGCCCAAATCGGCCTAAAATGCCTTCAGGAGCATTCTTATGATGAGAAATGTCGTTTAAAAGGCATTTCCAGCTCAGAAAAGCATTTTTCAAGCGATTTCAACATTTCAGGTTGGATTTTGACTTTTCATGCAAAAGTGCCCAAATCGGCCTAAAATGCCTTCAGGAGCATTCTTATGATGAGAAATGTCGTTTAAAGGCATTTCCAGCTCAGACAAGCATTTTTCAAGCGATTTCAACATTTCAGGTTGGATTGTGACTTTTCATGCAAAAGTGCCCAATTCGGCCTAAAATGACTTCAGGAGCATTCTTTTGATGAGAAATGTCGTTTAAAGGCATTTCCAGCTCAGAAAAGCATTTTTCAAGCGATTTCAACATTTCAATTCAATTTTTTTTTTTCAATTCAATTTTATTTATATAGCGCTTTTCACAAAAGTCAATTGTTTCAAAGCAGCTTTACATAAATAGAAGCAGTGAAAAGCACAGAAAATGACAGATAGCACAACAAAATACATGATAGCATGAGCAGTTAAATTTGCTGCGGCTATGACTCAATATTATAATTGCACGTATTACTAAAGCAACGTATAGAAGAGGAAGCTAGGTAAAGCCCAAAAAGGCTGCCTCCCCGGGGTGAAAAACCCCCTAGGAGAAAAAAAACCCCCGGGCTTTTATCCGAGGAAAAATAAGTCCTAGGAGGGAAAAACCCTCCTAGGTTGGATTTTGACTTTTCATGCAAAAGTGCCCAAATCGGCCTAAAATGCCTTCAGGAGCATTCTTATGATGAGAAATGTCGTTTAAAGGCATTTCCAGCTCAGAAAAGCATTTTTCAAGCGATTTCAACATTTCAGGTTGGATTGTGACTTTTCATGCAAAGTGCCCAATTCGGCCTAAAATGCCTTCAGGAGCATTCTATGATGAGAAATGTCGTTTAAAGGCATTTCCAGCTCAGAAAAGCATTTTTCAAGCGATTTCAACATTTCAGGTTGGATTGTGACTTTTCATGCAAAAGTGCCCAATTCGGCCTAAAATGCCTTCAGGAGCATTCTTATGATGAGAAATGTCGTTTAAAGGCATTTCCAGCTCAGAAAAGCATTTTTCAAGCGATTTCAACATTTCAGGTTGGATTTTGACTTTTCATGCAAAAGTGCCCAAATCGGCCTAAAATGCCTTCAGGAGCATTCTTATGATGAGAAATGTCGTTTAAAGGCATTTCCAGCTCAGAAAAGCATTTTTCAAGCGATTTCAACATTTCAGGTTGGATTTTGACTTTTCATGCAAAAGTGCCCAAATCGGCCTAAAATGCCTTCAGGAGCATTCTTATGATGAGAAATGTCGTTTAAAGGCATTTCCAGCTCAGAAAAGCATTTTTCAACCGATTTCCACATTTCAGGTTGGATTATGACTTTTCATGCAAAAGAGCCCAATTCGGCCTAAACTGCCTTCAGGGGCATTCTTATGATGAGAAATGTCGTTTAAAGGCATTTCCAGCTCAGAAAAGCATTTTTCAAGCGATTTCCACATTTCAGGTTGGATTTTGACTTGTCATGCAAAAGTGCCCAAATCGGCCTAAAATGCCTTCAGGAGCATTCTTATGATGAGAAATGTCGTTTAAAGGCATTTCCAGCTCAGAAAAGCATTTTTCAAGCGATTTCCACATTTCAGGTTGGATTTTGACTTTTCATGCAAAAGTGCCCAATTCGGCCTAAACTGCCTTCAGGGGCATTCTTATGATGAGAAATGTCGTTTAAAGGCATTTCCAGATCAGAAAAGCATTTTTCAAGCGATTTCAACATTTCAGGTTGGATTGTGACTTTTCATGCAAAAGTGCCCAATTCGGCCTAAAATGCCTTCAGGAGCATTCTTATGATGAGAAATGTCGTTTAAAGGCATTTCCAGCTCAGAAAAGCATTTTTCAAGCGATTTCAACATTTCAGGTTGGATTTTGACTTTTCATGCAAAAGTGCCCAAATCGGCCTAAAATGCCTTCAGGAGCATTCTTATGATGAGAAATGTCGTTTAAAGGCATTTCCAGCTCAGAAAAGCATTTTTCAAGCGATTTCAACATTTCAGGTTGGATTTTGACTTTTCATGCAAAAGTGCCCAAATCGGCCTAAAATGCCTTCAGGAGCATTCTTATGATGAGAAATGTCGTTTAAAGGCATTTCCAGCTCAGAAAAGCATTTTTCAAAGAGATTTCAACATTTCAAGTTGGAATGTGACTTTTCATGCAAAAGTGCCGAATTCGGCCTAAAATGCCTTCAGGAGCATTCTATGATGAGAAATGTCTTTTAAAGGCATTTCCAGCTCAGAAAAGCATTTTTCAAGCGATTTCAACATTTCAGGTTGGATTGTGACTTTTCAAGGAAAAGTGCCCAATTCGGCCTAAAATGCCTTCAGGAGCATTCTTATGATGAGAAATGTCGTTTAAAGGCATTTCCAGCTCAGAAAAGCATTTTTCAAGCGATTTAAACATTTCAGGTTGGATTTTGACTTTTCATGCAAAAGTGCCCAATTCGGCCTAAACTGCCTTCAGGGGCATTCTTATGATGAGAAATGTCGTTTAAAGGCATTTCCAGATCAGAAAAGCATTTTTCAAGCGATTTCAACATTTCAGGTTGGATTGTGACTTTTCATGCAAAAGTGCCCAATTCGCCTAAAATGCCTTCAGGAGCATTCTTATGATGAGAAATGTCGTTTAAAGGCATTTCCAGCTCAGAAAAGCATTTTTCAAGCGATTTCAACATTTCAGGTTGGATTTTGACTTTTCATGCAAAAGTGCCCAAATCGGCCTAAAATGCCTTCAGGAGCATTCTTATGATGAGAAATGTCGTTTAAAGGCATTTCCAGCTCAGAAAAGCATTTTTCAAGCGATTTCAACATTTCAGGTTGGATTTTGACTTTTCATGCAAAAGTGCCCAAATCGGCCTAAAATGCCTTCAGGAGCATTCTTATGATGAGAAATGTCGTTTAAAGGCATTTCCAGCTCAGAAAAGCATTTTTCAAAGAGATTTCAACATTTCAAGTTGGAATGTGACTTTTCATGCAAAAGTGCCGAATTCGGCCTAAAATGCCTTCAGGAGCATTCTATGATGAGAAATGTCTTTTAAAGGCATTTCCAGCTCAGAAAAGCATTTTTCAAGCGATTTCAACATTTCAGGTTGGATTGTGACTTTTCATGCAAAAGTGCCCAATTCGGCCTAAAATGCCTTCAGGAGCATTCTTATGATGAGAAATGTCGTTTAAAGGCATTTCCAGCTCAGAAAAGCATTTTTCAAGCGATTTCAACATTTCAGGTTGGATTTTGACTTTTCATGCAAAAGTGCCCAAATCGGCCTAAAAGGCCTTCATGAGCAATCTTATGATGAGAAATGTCGTTTAAAAGGCATTTCCAGCTCAGAAAAGCATTTTTCAAGCGATTTCAACATTTCAGGTTGGATTTTGACTTTTCATGCAAAAGTGCCCAAATCGGCCTAAAATGCCTTCAGGAGCATTCTTATGATGAGAAATGTCGTTTAAAGGCATTTCCAGCTCAGAAAAGCATTTTTCAAGCGATTTCAACATTTCAGGTTGGATTGTGACTTTCATGCAAAAGTGCTCAATTCGGCCTAAAATGCCTTCAGGAGCATTCTATGATGAGAAATGTCGTTTAAAGGCATTTCCAGCTCAGAAAAGCATTTTTCAAGCGATTTCAACATTTCAGGTTGGATTGTGACTTTTCATGCAAAAGTGCCCAATTCGGCCTAAAATGCCTTCAGGAGCATTCTTATGATGAGAAATGTCGTTTAAAGGCATTTCCAGCTCAGAAATGCATTTTTCAAGCGATTTCAACATTTCAGGTTGGATTTTGACTTTTCATGCAAAAGTGCCCAAATCGGCCTAAAATGCCTTCAGGAGCATTCTTATGATGAGAAATGTCGTTTAAAAGGCATTTCCAGCTCAGAAAAGCATTTTTCAAGCGATTTCAACATTTCAGGTTGGATTTTGACTTTTCATGCAAAAGTGCCCAAATCGGCCTAAAATGCCTTCAGGAGCATTCTTATGATGAGAAATGTCGTTTAAAGGCATTTCCAGCTCAGACAAGCATTTTTCAAGCGATTTCAACATTTCAGGTTGGATTGTGACTTTTCATGCAAAAGTGCCCAATTCG